>NC_039255.1:4269925-4319580 GCF_003368295.1 Carassius auratus
ACCTGTACGGCTGGTGAGAGACAGAAACATGAGCAGTGACCATGACCCCTATGCAGGCATGAAGACCCCGGGACAGAGGCAGCTCATCTCTCTACAGGAGAGGGTGAAGGTGGGTGAGCTGACTGTGGAGGACGCAGTTCAGGAGTTCAAGGCTTGGCAGTTTGATCAAGATAAAAGATGGCGCTCTCTCCGCTTCCAGCAGGTATGTACCTCCAGGTGAGATTTTTGCATATGTGTTGCATGTAAATCAATGAGATCTTTAGAACAGTATAGTGGACTACTTACATAAAATGCATAAATGTTGTCACTCTGTATTTCCCAATAATATGTTTTATTAAGATTATATTTAAATGCTTAGTTTTATAATCAAAGCTCTGTAGTTTTATTATGGGATGCAAAACATATTCAACAATACAATGATGACTGAGAGAGAAAAATAAATGTTCTGATGTGTCATATTTGATCTATTTTAACATTATTTCTCTAAAAAGTTGCTTCAGTCCAGTAGGTTTTCATCTTGAAATATACTAACAAAATAAAATTAATCTTACATTAATTTATGAAAATCATTAAAGATGAAAAAAAGGACTATTTTAAAATTATACTTTATTAATTATACTTTATTAAAATTTATCAATCTGAAGTAAATTGTGTACAACTGTTTTTTTTCAGCAATGTTTTTGATCATGTGGATAATTTAGAGACCTTGCATGTCAAATTCCATGTTAACCCTACATAGGCTTAACAAATAAAATGAGTATCTCTGATGTTTCTGTAACGGTCTCTCCATTTCTTCAAGGAAAATTTACAGAAATTAAGAGACAGCATCACTCGACGCAATAAAGGCAAAGGACCGAATGGTAAGGAAATGCAGGACACATTTCATCATACAACATAACGTGGTGTGCTATTAGAATGTACACGAAAAGTTTACATATTACTCTTAGGGCTCAACAAAAGTATGAACTAATGGAAGTTTAGACTAAAAGAAGTTTAGAAAGAATTTTAGACCCTAGTCCATTTAAAATGATGAATTTATTGCTGTCATGGAATTACTTAACTGTATAGTTTTTAATTGTGTTTATTTTAAATATTAAAATAAAATAAATATTTAAATATTAAATATTTTTGTTTCTGGCACATAAAAATAAACATGATTTTTTTTTTGTGGTGGTGCCAAATTAAATTTATTGACACATTTTGTGACATTTAGAATCAAACAAAACAGAATATTTTATGTCTGTCTTCAAGAGTCTTTCTGTTTTCCGATTAGAGCTCATGATTACAGCACCAATACAAACAAACAGTCAGTGGGGGCGCTCAAATGAATGTGAATTGCTCAGTGTACGAACCCGCACCTCGGTTGATTGCCCAACCTCCTCCTGTTAGTCGACCGCTGCAGAGAGGAAGCTGGCAGACAGGAAGCACCTCCAGCACTTCTAGTATGTAATAAATAACTTCTTTAATCTCTCAAAATAACATCTGGTATTACTGTGAACAGAACCATGTTTACAAGTATGGTGTGTTTCTACAATGTAAATGTGAAGGTCTGACCTGTGCAGGTAGTAGCAGTCACAGATTGAGCATTCAGAGCACCGTCAGCAACAGCAGTGGGATGGAAGGTGAATGTGAGGTCAGTTTTTTCCCTTTAATCATCATCAAATATTCCTGAAAAGAGGTATCATGATTTCTACAAAAAGATTAAGCAGCACAACTGTTTTCAGCATTGATAATTATAAGAAATGTTTTTTTGCGCAGCAAATCAGCATATCAGAATGATTTTTGAAGAATCATGTGACACTGAGGCTGGAATACGGGCAGCTTTGCACCATAGGAATATTATATTTTCAAATATATTTAAACAGAAAACTTATATATATTTCATAATATTATTGCATTTTTGACCAAATAAATATAGCCTTAGTGTCTTCTTCCAAAAACATTTTAAAAATCATAATACTCGCAAAACAATAATACATTATACATTATTTGGAATATTAAAATATACTGGCATAAAGTATTTTACCTTAGATTGTTATAGTAGAAATTTAGATTTTACATCAAAATATTTTCCTTAATAGCAAATATTAAAACATCCAAGAATTTTTTACACCTTTTATTTATTTTGTTCTTTTTAAATGATCATATCATTTTTACATGAATGGTTTAAGGAGCCTCCGGACATTCCTCTTCCTCCACTGCCTCTCCGGCCCGCTGTGGATACTCCACCAGTACTTCCCTCCACCCAGGGGTCCCACGACGTGTAATAGAGAGGTATGTGTTCAAAATCACTTACACAATACCATGTGAAACAGAACACGTTTTCTGTCACATTTTTTCTCTATTATGAAGTATATAAGTAAAAGATAAATGTACTCAGGAGTTATTTTACCCAGTGAGTCTTTATGTTAAAGGTTGTAGAGAGCGAACACATACATAAATCTATAGATGGAGAGTTGTGGCTTTGTCTAGTTTTATTTTCGAAAGGTTTCACTGCGAGAATGCACCAGATGACTGGATAAAACTTTAGTGGAGCAAAGGTTGTTAGGTGTGAAACTCATACACCTCTCCATTTGACAAACCACAGCATCCATCACTAAACTCTTTTAACCCCAATGCCAGAGTTTGTGAAAGCTTAACTTTACATCAGTTACTTGATCATATATAGAAGCATCGACCTTTAAATCTTATAAAGATGGAGAGTGGGTTCAGAATGCACTACTTCTTCATCAGCTAATATACACAAACACAGACATCAGAGGATTGGCATCGTGTCAGAGAGGGGTCTGATGTGGGTGCCACTTATCCTCTGCTAATTCTTGCCTAGCTGATGGGAGCTATGATACATTTAGAGAAGTTTTAGAAAGGTGTGCAATCTGTGCCCATCCAACCCAGGTTCAGAACTGTGCCTTCTAAGGGGGCTATAGATGGTTATAGTAATGCAAAGAAGACAAAGCCAATTACAGTTCAGTATGCAAATCAGTGAAAGTCGAAGGGAGATTTTCAAACTTAACTTTCTTTGTAAAAAATAAAATATAGGTTTTTATAAACATATAGCTAACATATTCTACTCTTAAAATATTTAAAAAAATAAAAAAATAAAAAATAAATAAAAACAAATACTATGTAGAATAAAAGAAAATAATACAATTAAATTGTGTTCTTTTGTACTTTATTCATTAAGAATCATAAAAGTAAAGTATGTACTGTATCACAGTTTCCACAAAAATACTAAGCAGTGCAACTGTTTTCAAAGTTATAATATTAAAGCTGCAGTAGGTAACTTTTGTAAAAATATATTTTTTACATATTTGTTAAACCTGTCATTATGTCCTGACAGTAGAATATGAGACAGATAATCTGCTCCTCCCAGTGGTCCTATTGCCATTTGCAGAAAATACATTGCTCCCGTTAAGAAACAACCAATCAGAGCTGCGGTCCGTAACTTTGTTTGTGTTCAAAATGTAGAAAAATGTATATAATAAGCGAGTACACCATGAATCCATTTTCCAAACCGTGTTTTTGGCTTGTCCTGAATCACTAGGGTGCACCTATAATAAGTGTTTATATTCGGACTATTTTAGATTGCTTCGGGGGTACCGCGGCGGAGTAACCCAGTACCTTTGTGATTCTTCATAGACATAAACAGAGAGAAGTAGCTCCGGCTACAATGTTCTTCCGCAAGACGCAAGCAGTTCTGTTTATTAACCGCTAGAGCGTCAAAAGTTACCTACCGTAGCTTTAAGAAATAATCTCTGAAGAATGATGCGTCTCTGAAGACTGGAATAATGGATGCTGAAAATTCAGCTTTGCAACCACAGAAATATAAATGACATTTACAAATATTTTCAAATAGAAAACAGTTATTTGGAATTGTAATAATATTCAGTATAACTGTTTTACTATATTTGTGATCAAATAAATGCAGCCTTGATGAGGATTTTTTTTTTCAGAAACATAAAAACTCTTACAGAATCCATAGTTTCGAATAGTAGTTTTAGGTTAAACAATTCAGACAGAAATAATGGTTAAATTTTTGGGGATAGCAGTCCAGAAAACAAAAAACAAAACTCAATATATATTGATATTTGTTTATTATGTTATATAAGTTTATTATTTGTCTCTGGTTTGTCTGGAGCTCAGTTTGTATATTGCTCATTTTAAATTAAACCTGCTCTGTCTCTTAGGAATACAGAGATAAATGAGCGATATGTATCGACTCCATCCCGTCCTGTTCATCAGACGCCTGCGCAACGGCCCATGCCACCTCCACCAATACCGAGACGCACATGGTGATGGCCTGCTTCAGCACGGCTGGCTTTCGTTTTGTTTGACTCTGCACTTTTCTTGTTGAGCCTGTGAGATATGTGAGTCTCTTCAAGGAGGAACAGAAACTATTGGCTGTGTCCGAAACTGAAGACAGCTCCTTTGCTGCCCTATCAGTCAGTGACCTTACAGAGGTTTTGCATGAAGGTGACTCTTAAGGAAACTGGTTTGCCATTTATATTCTTTTTACCAACTGCCATCTATTGTAGGTAGAAAACAGGATATTATGCAAACGTCAGATTCAGAAGTCTTGAAGCTATCTTATTTTTCATATGCTGCCTGTGGTTTCAGACACAGTCAGTGGATCAGTATCCAGTGTTCAACTGTTTTAATCTAGACTCCACTTGCAATGCAAACAATCACCTTAGTTTATAGGTATTAAATTATAAATCTTCAGCTGAAGATATGCAATATGTTTAAGTTTTTTTTTCATAAAGTCACTTGTTTGCTATAAAGCCATTTGTTTTGTGCTCTCTGAGTGCCTTTAGTAGCAAATAGCAAACTCAAGAATTTGCCTACATTTGTTTTTAATCAGAACAATACTTTGTGTTGGCTGTGATCGGTCATGAGATGATGAGATTTATTGTTCAAGAGTTTTCTGCGTTTTAAAAATATTTATTGATGTATTCACATATTATTGCTGGCTGTAATATATCCCCGAAAGAGAAGCAGGGAAACAGTGTATTTAACAGCAGAAAAAGTGTGAATGCAGTGTGAAGAAGGAAGATGTGTGTTATGTATGTATTTGTTTGTCTGCGTGTTCATGTTTGTTAGTCCATGAAGACAAAACTAATTAAAGTGATTAAGTAAAGTGATTAAGTAAGTAGTCTTTTCTTCCATCCTGTGTTGTCTTCGTTATATATATATCTGCTAGGCTCTGTTTATAAATTCTAGCCTGAGTATAGCGGAGGTGTTTGACAAGTGCATATATTTAGCCTACCCAATGCACATGAAACATGTTTTATCTTTTGGCTTAGATAATATGGTAAAAATTCCATTTGCAAAATGATTCAATAATCAGTTAGCTATATATTTGCTTCTTGCTTAATAAATCGCATGTCAATCTTAAAAATGAGTTTTTCAGCAAATACTATGAATGTTTTTATGCGTATCATAATGAATTATATTAAACTTATTTTCTTTTGGTTCTTTTAAAAAAAATCTATATTTACTTTCATTTTTTTTTTAACCTCAACTATAAACTTTAGTGCTCTGGAACCACTAGAGGGCCTCAGCAAACTTCCAAGGGGGGCGTAAGACGACTTAAATATTTTAAATAACCTACATTAAAATAGTCTGAATTATTACCCCAAAATATTAAAAAAATTATATTTCCAACATGTAAGCTAAACTAGCATAATTTTTTTTATTGTGATAAACTAAGAATTTATTAACTAAATGTAATATGTAGCCTATTATTAAAATGTATATTTGTTATTGTTATTGTTTGCTGAAACATACGTTTTGTTAAATTTCTGTGCCTCTATGGAACGCCCCTCTCCTCCCGCTCCAGTGATATTGTGATGAGAGCGTGAGAGGCTCCATGCTCGGGCGAGCGCGTGCAGTGACCGTCACTGAATTGTGCAGCGTGCAGCAAGCAGTGTTATCAATACGGAAACCTGGACTGCTTCCTTAGAAAGGTGAATATTACTTAACGCATGCTTCATTCTCAGCCAGATTCCCAGTATTTGAATATCTCATTGATATTTCACAACAAACTGAAACGGAAAGTTCACGTGTTTTCTTCGTTTGGGCACTATTATTTGGCCTAGGTTATTATAATAAACCGCAGCGGCCATCCATTGCAGACAAAATGTGCAGAGCAGAAGTGCGGCAGCGTGGCTTATAATGTTTCAGTTACTTCAGCACTAAAGTTAGTGATAATATTATTTTATGATAACGTGTTGGCTATATTGACGGATGTAAATGGCGAAACTATAAATGGCATTGCTTATTGAAAGCACAATATGATTTGTCCGATAAATGAGATGGGATAGAGATGGTTCGAATTCTGCAGGAAAGGAGATCTGACTTCGGCTGCACTTGATATCCAAATAAGGAATAGGATTGACTGAATATGCGGAGGGAGCAGGACAGTGAAGCGATCTTCACGAGCTTAACCATCGCATTGCATATGGCTTGAAAAAAATAAATAATAATAATAATAATAATTGTACACATAAAAAAATATCCAGATCTTAGTGGTATAACTGCCTGTATTCACGAAGATGAATGTTAGTTGTAATGCAGTGCGGTGTATGCGGCAGTAGTAGCAGGGTAGATGAACTATGCAGAAATGGGACAGTTTTTTGGTAGATTCGTGATGGAGCACAGATAATAGTTTTTTGAGGCTTTAACCCTACATTTAAATATATAAAATAATTTATTCAGTTTCTAAACAGTTTCTGCGTTATCTTTTTTTTTTTTTTTTTTTTTTTTTTTTTTTAATCTTAAGGTGTTTAGTGGAACTTTTATAAAGTCTAACAGCTCCGGAGAGTGGTCTACCAACTTGCTTTATCATGGTCCCATAATAAACTGTCCACCCCAAAGGCAATAGATTAACCAAAATTCTAAATCCCTGGGAAGAAGTAAGAAATTCTAATTATTTAAATGAAAGACTTAAATATTCTCAATATTCCTAAATTTAGAATTCTTACATTTTAAAATCAAGGGTTATTCTTGTTCTTTTAGAAGATTATTTAACCTGGTTAAATTACTTTATAGGAATTATTTTTAACCAGTAAACCAGAACAATCTGAAAACCAGGTATATAAACTCAATAACATACTTTTCCTTCTTTAAAAATTATTTAAGTGGCATTAGAGACTAAAGTGAAATAGGTTTCTGTACTGCTTACCGCTTAGTATTTATAAATGATAAAAAAAACTGCATTGTTCATCAGCAGGTTTTCCTACAACAATTAACACGAGGCAAAATGTTCTAACTATAAGTTCTGTTATGTTCCTCATTATTATAATGTAGTTGTAATGCAATCGAAGAACACTGACAAGGGGATTGTACAATGGCAAAGAAAAGAAAGAACATCTCACACCTTAAAAATCTCACCCGGTGAAGATGTTCAGCTCAACAACTGTGCCAGACCTACAGGATGTTATCATTATTTTCTGGAACAGGAGATATGTAGTATTTCAAGAGGAAGTGAACAACATAAAAATCTGAAGTAGGTGAGAAACTACAACATTCTGCCACCGTCTTTGGTAGCCGTCTCCTTACAAAGATAATGAATAATTTGTGTTGGCTGCTTAATATTTTATAAGCTTTCTGTAGGATCATATTACTGTCTAGTGTGGTGAACAGGCACCAAAAAAAAAAAGAAAAGAAAAGATTGGTGGTAAAACACTGTCTAAATGAGTTTTCCTGTGAAAGATTTGATAAAATATTACGTTTGAGATTGGTGATTTTATAGGATCATAAATTTATTACATAAAGAGAGGCCATTATGATTTTAAGTATTTTTTACGGCTCTGTAAGCACTGATTATGGTATAAAAGTTTTTACACAGGTTTGTCAAATTAGTAAAAGGGGTCATATTATGTGGCTAAAAATTAACATAATTTTGTGTATTTGGTGTAATGAAATGTGTTTATGCTGTTTAAGGTAAAAAAAAAAAAAACTGTACAATTTCTGCAAGTTACAAGTTGTTTCATTCATTCAGTCTCGTTTCATTCAGGAATGAAAAAAGTCATTGAAAAATTGATTAAGAAATAGTTACTGTATATGGACACGATATGCACTAAATACACAAAGTAACTGGCATTATTGTGTCTAAAATGTATGTAATATTAACTTATTGTTTATTTAACTGTTGTACAAAAGCAATATCATGCTCGTAATCATGCAGTTGGTCCAAATATGAATATGTTTTTGGTTACCTGCAGCCTCAGACAATGATTGAGGCGGCCTTGACAGATCATACATCACATCCACTCCAATCCAGACCATTTCAATGTTACACCATGTTGCTTAGCAACCCTCATCTAACCCCATACTTTCCTTCTACCAATTGACTGCAGCGTGGCTTTGAGTGGCACTTGAAGTGAGCACGAGTCTGTATGTTTTGTTAGCGCTACAAATTTCAAGGTCTGTGTGCACAAAGCAGCACGCTAATGCAAACAAGAGGTTGAACAGACCGTCTCTGCTTCAGATTGTGTTGTGCTGACAGATTTTTCTTTTCACCTCTTGCTTCTTTTACAGATTGTGGACCAGCTGGCTCGAAGTCAGTGTTTGGATGATGTTTGCCCAATGAGAGTTCATAGTTTGAGTGCAGATCATATTTAGACAGTACATGATGATGTCAGGGCTTAAACGTTATGCATTTAATGTATTTGCCATGTAACACATAGCTGGGACACTCAACACGATGGACCTTCAAATAATGTATTTTTCAGATCACTGTGAACTATTCAACTTTCAAGAGAGTGTGAAGTCCAAGTGTGTGTGTGAATGTGTATAGCTTGGCTTGCTTTGTAAAGGCTGTGCCTGGTTTTGTTGCTCAACACTGAGATCTGGGGTCCTCCATCATTAGGGAAGCACTTGAAATGTCTGGATTATCATATAGCCGTTTTTAGGTGTGGTTGAATAGTCTACATCCCCTGATAAAATTATCAGGCACCAGTCACATAACTGAGAGGTCTGAAACAGTTGTCTCTGTGTGCATTGCAAGTGGGATGCCTACAATCTCTGTTGGTTAGAATAATTTTGACGAATTGTTGGCTGGTGAGATTTTCAGGGCTAAATTCGGAAACAATCCATAGAAAAACAGGTCATTTCTTGTCAGAAAATGACCAATACCTTTAAGATTAAGAGCATGGACATTTCCTTCAACCATAAAACGCAACATAATTCAAAGTGACTCAAAATATAGGTAAAACACCTATGAAAATTCAATATAGAAAATTCCTTTAAATTAACACTTTGGGACGTATTTTTACAGATTTTGGCTTTGTTTTTGCATTGTACACTGTTATACACTGGGTGTATAACACAGAGCAACTAATATAGTTATATGATTAGTATATGTACATGAATTCAAAGCCCCGTGATATGGCATTTTTTTCTTTTGTGCTATCCATTTATTTATTCAAAAACTATATATATATATATATATATATATATATATATATATATATATATATATATATATACACACACACACACACACACTCACACATAGAATAACCTGAATACTCGTTTTGGTGTATAAATCCCAAATGTCCACGTGACACAACTGTTAAAAAAATTCTAATTAAAAAGAAAACCTTATTTCTTTTTAATAAATTCTTATAATCTTTTGTTAGTATTTTTTTTCATGCAAAACAACTTAACTTCACAGAACTTGGAACATTATTTTCTTTTCTTTTTTTATTATTATTTCTTAAGTCAGGGATACTCTTATATATCATTAAATCTAATGGATCACATCCTGAGCTGTTCAATATCCAAAATTCAGTATTCCAGATCTCAGTCTGGTCCATTATTTTTATAGCCTACAAAATAAGTCCCTGCATGCCTTACGAGCTTTGTCAGTCATTCGATATCAAAAGCCACCCCGTTATGCACTGCTTTGTATCCCAAGTGTGAAACTCATTATCATTGCCCCATCTGTCCTTCTAGAACATCCATGCTGCACACAAAGGCTTTTTTCTGGCATGTGCTGTGGTAAATGCTGTCGTGCCCCTCCCTCTGTGGCTGCCTGTTGTCTGGTCAGCAAATGCCGAGGCCTGTGAGGGCCAGACCCAGAGGCTTTGACTCATCTTTACACAGCTGTGCACTAGAAAATCTGTCAGACATAATGGGCTTCTGTATTCCATGATGTAATGATGTTATTTTAGATGTCACTCTATTTCAGATGACATCGACATGATGGCATTTTACTGGCTGAGGATAGCTCTCAGTAGCCGTGCTAATAGTGTGTTATCAATGCTCGGTAGTGGTATGGAAATATTTAATTAGTAATAAAGCCAGGTGATTGTGAGCGGAATTTTTAATGTTTGTACATTTTTGTAAACGTTGCTACAAAGATTAAGCAAAATTTGTTAATCACAGAGAATACAGACTATTAGTATTATATTAATTATACTGGTTTATGATTACTTTTACTAGCATTATAATAAATATTTTTATTAATATTTTTATTTTATAGTCATAGAATACGTTTTAAATGATTACATTATAAATGATTATTTTTCCGTTGAGGTGTTTGTGATCTTAAAAGGATAGACCCAAAAATGAAAATTCTGTAAGCCTTTACTCACATTCAGGTTGTTCCAAAATTGATTTGATTTTGATTTTAAATTAAGCAACACACGTGGCAGAACCTTCAAAATAGCTACCAGGTAAGCAGATCTCTGCATATTGTTCCAGTTAAAAGTTACAAAGTTTCTTGTAAGAACATTTTCAGGACAAATTGATTATCATTACTGAAAATGGTAGTTTTCCACATTTAGAAAAATATTAGATTAAACATTTTCTATGAAAATATACTTCATTAATGTCTGATTATATACATACAGTAAAAGAATTGGCAAAATCATCATGGCTTTTCTGTTGTTAGCAAAACATGCTAAGACACCTCATCCTCCGCAACACCATTCTCACTTACCGCAACAATTTAAGGCCAGTTGAGGTAGAGAGAACTATTTTTTGGTAATGATAATTTAATCACACAGACTATTTTTAAATGTATACAGTATAATGAGTTATTTAAATAAACATTATTTTATATATATATATATATATATATATATATATATATATATATATATATATATATAATATATATATATATATATATATATATATATATATATATATATATATATATATATATATATATATATATATAAAGCTGAAAACATTTATATCAACCCACCATCTCCCAGGATGGAGACACACATTATGGGTTAGAGCAGGGGAGGCCTTTTCAGCATGACGTGGCATTTAAAATTTTTCTGGTTAACCACTGTGGCAACAAAACCTGTGTCCACATACACCGGTTTGTTTCACTATATTAGTGAGGATACTCATAGGCTTCCACTGTTTTATGTCAGGTTTATGATATTTTCTATGTCTTAACCTGATCCTTAACCCTCACAGAAAACTGTACACATCATCATATTTAAATGGATAGTTCACCAAAAAATTACAATTCTGTCATTAATTACTCACCTTCATGTAGTTCCAAACCCATAAGACCTATATTTATCTGCAAAACACAAATTCCAATATTTTTGATGAAATCTGACAGCGCTCTGACCCTCCATAGACAGCAACACAACTGCAGTGTTCCCAGGTCCAGAAACATAGCAAGGACACCAGTAAAATAGTCCATGTGACACCAGTGGTTCAACCGTTTATGACATTTTAGGGTACTCTCCAAAATGGTGGAAAACGGTAACTCAGGGAGAAGAATTGTTGAATAAATTATGTTGTTATTATTACGTGGACTGTTTTACCGATGCCCTCTCTACATTTCTGAACCTGGGAACATTGCAGTTGTGTTGCTGTCTTTCGAGGGTCAGAGAGCTTTCAGATTTTATCAAAAATATCTTAATTCAACTCGATTTCATGAAAGTGCACATAAAAAGTACATCAAATAAGAATGAAAACTCGTGGTATTGATATGCAAAATTTGACTTTTGCGTGTATTGGCTATGCGATGGGTTGGATTAGGGTTGTGTGGTTGATGCGTATCATATGTACACAAAAACTGCGTATGATATGCATGCCAACAAATTTCATATCTTATGCATGCGAAAACTGTGTGTTATATGCACGCCAAACAGGTGGTTAGCATATACACACCAAAGTCAATTTTTGCGTATCAATACCATAAGATTTCATTTTTATTTGGTGTACTATTTATATGCATTTTCATGAGATCAGGCTCCTTAATTTTTGTTTCTGAAGATGAACGGAGGTCTTATGGGTTTGGAATGACTTGAAGGTGAATAATTAATGGGTGAACTAAACCTTGAAATATAAACATTTTTACAAACATTTTTAACTAGTGAGGACATAAAATGGTGGGTTTATATAAACGTTTTTTAATGAATGTATATAATCAGGCATTAATGAAGTATATTTTCATAGAAAATGTTTAATCTAATATTTTCTAAATGTGGAAGACTACCCGTTTCAGTTATGATAATCAATTTGTCCTGTACTTGTTCTTTCAAGAAATTTTGTAACTTTTAACTGGAACAATATGAAGAGATCTGCTTACCTGGTAGCTATTTTGAAGGTTCTGCCACGTGTGTTGCTTAATTTAAATCAAGATATATATATAAATAAATAAATAGTGTGTGTTTAAATGGCCCTCAAATTTTTTTTTAAAGTCAAGTAATTTATAAGAGTACTAGAAACAGAAGGCACAGCAGTGTGTATTGTCTGAATATAAATATCAGACGCTTTTACAGGATAAAGAAATTGACAGTAAGAGGAGACTGACTGTGATTAAAGTGCACGCGATGCATGCTCCTGCAGATCATTAATGTGATTTTATTCGTCTTAATTAACTTTATTATTATTTATTATTATTATTAAATTCACTATATAGCTTACAGTGATTAACACATTTCTGTAAAGTTTTTAACCAATTTTGTAAGGTTTGTGCCACTGCTGCTCATTACTATCAGTATTGGTAATTACAAATTGGTAATTTTTAGCTTTCTGTATTGGTTAGTCCTCCAATATGCTTAAGGTCTTTAGTAACAGTAGGATATTTCTGTTGCTATACTATAATTATAAGTGTTATCTATGAAAGAAAGGAAGAAAAAAAGTGCTTTATGTTTTTTATTCAGATACACAATTAGTCAAAAAGTACAAAGCTGTGAGCCGTTATCAAAGGAAAAGGAGGCCATTTTTTGTTATTATGTGTACAAATACCATTTAGTTGTTTCGGATTGTTATTTTCCCAATAAATGACTAACATCTTTAGGTTTAAATTTTTTAAATATGTGCTTTTTCCATTATGTCAGGTGGTCTAATAAATTGTTAAGCACCGTATGTTTTCATAGCATTCAGTCGGCACATTTGTTTGAAGGACATTGGGCAGAATGCGGAATAGTGTGTTTTATGTCAATCAAATTAAAATAAAGAATATTGTGTTTTAAAAAAAATCGGATTAATTGAATAAAATAATAGGCCAACTAATCGATTATCAAAATAACCGTCAGTTGCAGCCCTAGTAAAGTGAACTCATTGTCATGTTGAAGAAACCAGTCTGAGATGATTTGAGCTTTGTGATATGGTGTGGTCTTCTGCTACTGTAGCCCATCTTCTGCAGGGTTCAACATGTTGTACGTTCAGAGATGGTATTCTTCACACCTTGGTTTTAACGAGTGGTAATTTGAGTTACTGTTGCCTTTCTATCATCTCTAACCAGTCTGCCCATTCTCCTCTCACCTCTGACATCAACAAGGCATTTTTGTCCACACAACTGCCGTTCACTGGATATTTTCTCTTTTTCGCACAATTCTCTGTAAACCCTAGAGATGCTTGTTTGTGAAAATCCAAGTGGATCAGCAGTTTTTAAAATACTCAGCCCAGCCCATCTGGCACCAACAACCGTTCAGTCCCCTTTCTTCCCCATTCTGATGCTCGGTTTGAACTTCAGCAAGTCGTCTTCACCACATTTAGATGCCTAATAGCCTAAATGCAAGTTGCTGCCATGTGATTGGCTGATTAGAAATTTGTGTTACCAAGCAATTGAACAGGTATAGTTAATAAAGTGGCCGGTGAGTGTATATTATATACTTTGATAGATTGCATATGTTCAAGATTAAAGATAACCTAAAAATAACTGAATCCAAAGTTCCCCTTGTTTATTCCATTTTAAATAATGTTAAGTGTTTTCTTTAAATTAATGTACATCATGGAGAGTAATGTCCTTGTTATCTTAGACTATTGAAAAATAAAAAAAATGTAATTACTCATTACATACAAACACTTAATGAACTAACTAATCCAACTAATCATCTTAATAGAGGAATAAACTCTCAATGTTGCAAGAGAGCAAGTTACTGATAGGAGCAGAATCGATGTAAACTATAATTATTCATATCTCCATGCATGCTGGGAAAAGGACAAATGGGAGTAAACCACAAAACTACTTTTCTGTGTACAGGCCTATTTGAAATGCTATGCTTGATGGTTCAGCTTTTGAGTTCAGAATAGTGAGTAAAACAAAATAAGTGCACAATATTTGGCTATTCAACATTATTATTATCTACACCTGTATTTGTTCTGTTGGAGTTATTAGTTCCCTTTTGAGTAGTTCACCATCGTTCCTGTTATTTCAGAAAATAGCTGAGAGGTTTCTCTCAGATAGATGTCATGCTCTGTAAAAAGATGTGTGTATGAACGGTGGCTGAGGCAAATACCACAGTTGAATACATTTCCTTTTATGATGCTGTTGTTAAAATGTGTTGAGAGTATATCAGTCTAGGCCTTCATCCAGTACATCTGCTGAAGATGTTTATGGTTATGGACAGGCTATTCTCAATTAAAAACCCATGGTTGTTCTTCTACAGTGCTACTCTCGAGCCATGTTTGGAGCTGTTTGCTGTGATCCTAGTGAGCTTTATTCTCTCTCTGCCCCCCTTGTTGACAAAGCAGACGTCAAACTGTGTTATGTAAGAGCCAACCCCCTCGCTCCAGTTCCTGCAGGCCCCTTGTAGATCTCCTTTGTGTAATAAAGCTGGACTCTTTAAAAGCTGTCATGGAAATAGAATGAAGCGATCCTCAGAGATTCTATGGTGGACTATTATGGTACTTTTCCTTGTGTCACCCCCTTTATTATTGTAATAAGCCTGGCATAATGTAATGGAAAACAGTGAGGGATGTCCAGTACATGATGACCTTCAACTGTGCTTTGGATCTAATGCTGTGACTTATTAACTTTTGGTTGAAGAGTTCTCACAGATTTTATTACATCATTAGTTCTGCCATCAAAATCCATTGGCTGTATTTCACAGGGTTTCCCAAGTTCCTAAAAGGCGTTCAGCAGCATTATTGATATACAGGACATTTTAGACGTTGACAAAACAGAGGCATTGCTCATAGAAATGAGCAAGTGGAAGGGAGGGAAGTCACCAAACAAAAATGTGCATTTAGATTTTTTTAACGTTTGCAAGCAATGTTAAACATATATATTTAATAATATATCATTTAACATCAACATAAAACAAACTTCAAATAGCTAACACCTGTTTACAGTGTATTATTGATAATATTCTGAATGAAAAATGGGGTGAGTAGAGCTAGTATGCTATGTCATTATTGCAATTTAGAAGAAAAGCTTGTTAGCATGTGTTAAATGTGTGTTAGCAGGATGAGGTATTTTATTTCATGATTATTTTATCTGTGGTTGCCAGGTGATAAGATGTAACATAAAATCCCAATGTACATAACTGATAACAAAAAAAGTCAAATTATGGCTTTTCATTGTAAATTATAAAATTACTTGTTCCTTTTCACTTTTTGTATTAGACTTTCAGTGAGCTAAAATGTTCAGAAATGTTACGACTTGATTTGGTTTATTGAGCTACTAAGTGCCCCTGGATTACACCCCTTTTCTTACCAATAGCTACATGAGCCAAAGCTGTGGACCTGAGAGTTACAGCTTGGCCTTAAGTGAGATTTGGGCCACTGTTTTGGTTCTGAAACTAAGGGCCCTATTTCCATGATCTAGACGTAAAGTGTAAAGTGCACGGTGCAGGTGCACTCAGGGCGTATCCAAATCCAGTTTTGCAATTTTAACGACGGAAAAACGGTCCGTGCGCTCAGGCGCATTTTTGGAATGGATTGTCCCTCTTCTCTTAATGAGTAATGGGCGTAACGTTCAATACACCAATCAAGGTGTCATCTCCCATTCCCTTTAAGAGTGAGATGCGTTCGCGCCAGGACAGATCACTATTAAATAGTGGAATTTGTTGACGGAAAATCTGAACGCTTCTCAAGCGAAGAAACCGATCTGCTCGTGCGTGAAGTTAAAGTGTGCGAGCAGATCATCTATGGGACAAGCAGGAATCCACCAAAGCTCTGCGCGATAAGTCAGTTAATATATATATATATATATATATATATATATATATATATATATATATATATATATATTAGTGCTGTCAATCGATTAAAAAAAATTAACTAATTAATCGCACAATTTTTTTAAAATTAATCGCGATTAAACGCGATTAATCGCAATTAAAAGACTGAAACTTTTTGGATATGTAAATGTAAAATGTAAATAATTAATGTAAACTCAAGACAAAGAAACTATTTAAATTCAAAATATGATTGTTTATTGGAATTTTTGTTTAACTTGTAACACAGATTTTCTCATGTAAACAACATACCTGCAATAAACCATCAATATCCTCCAAATTAACTGTTGGCTTGAAAGCCATATTTATTACAGAAATAAAAACACAGGCATGTAAGTACCATTTGAATTTCAAAACAATCAATGCCAATAAAAAACAAAAACGATTTCCATGTTGAATTCTAAGTGGACTGCAAAAAAAATCCAAAGTATAGTCATTGCCAGTGCTTTAAGTGGGCCAGTACGCACTGGTACCGCCACTTCCAAATATAGCTCTTGAGCGTACCGCCACCTCTCCGTGCGCCCAGAACGTGCTTGTAAGCGGTACGCTCATTTGGACATCTGTTTTAATAGAGGTTTTAATCTTTTACCTGCACTGCCGATTTTCAGAGCGCCCTTCACAATGCAAGCTTCCTAATTCATCCCACCCAGAGCAGAAACTACCCATTCACCCTTAAGTTACACAAGTGAATAGCGCATGTGTCGCTTTTCCCACTGTTAAGTGTCAACAACTCAACGTGGCCGGAGAAGGTGTGTGAAACTCGTTGTGAGTTATACTAAAGCAAAATCTTGAGTATTTATTGTCTGATAAACATTAAAAACTGTCTGCGGAGGTTGAGTCGTCCTGCAGCCCCCGCTGGCTGTTCATTGGCTGCAGCATCTTTTTTCTAAGTTCTAAAAAAATACCGTAGACGGCAAGGCACAAATTTAGATATTAATTTATCTAATTAATCTATAGCCTATGCACAAAGACAATATGATCTTTTTGTCCCCTTTTTGTGTTAAAGCTTGATGAAGAGAGAGAGCGCAAGTTGCTGCAGCTGAGGAGGACAGTGATGCGCGCGTACAGGAGTGATTGACAGTTCGCGGCACTGTGTACAAAAAAGCGTTACAGAAAGGTCTGATTTACGCACTGTTACAGTCATTGTTTTTTTTTTTTTTTTTTAAACGATGACATTTGAGTTCATGATTTTAATGTTGCTGTTTCTTGTGGCAGACTAAATGAAGAGTAATGTTTCTTGTGGCAGACTGAAGAGTAATCCGTGTTTTATACTGAAACTTTCCGTCTAAAAGTCCTTCCTTGGTCTTATCCATATTTCTTTGCACGTTAACACACATAGGCCACAACTGGAAATAAAAAAAAACTGCAACCGCGTTAATTGCGTTATTTTTTTTTAACGCGTTAAATATTTCAAATTAATCGAATGCGTTAACGCGCTAATTTTGACAGCACTAATATATATATATATATATATATATATATATATATATATATATATATATATATATATATATATATATGTGTGTGTATTGGCACAATTGTTCAATTAATTCACCAATTTCATTCATCATTATAAGTAGTAATAGTCTGAATTGCAAATAGGTAGCCTAATACATGCAGTGACTATCCATCATTACATTTTTATATTTATGTAGCCTACACAATAATTATACTGTAATCCTTTTGTTTTTAATATTTGGCATGTTTTTGTGATGCAAATCCCTGTGTGTAATAAGCAAAGTCAACATGCACTGTGGACCCGCCAAGAGGCGCATTTTCTACCAATGCGCTCTTTAAATAACAAAAAAAATATTGCACCATTGACTTTAGACTTTAGACCAGGTTTGAGTTGGTCTATGGCGCAGTTTATTTTCAGCTCCTTAAAATAGCAATGTGCCAGCAATGCGCCTAAACACACCTCTCTTTTTAGACCAGCATGCCCATGGGTGCACAAATGGGTGCAAATGCAAATGCAATTAAACAACGTGGTGCTGGATGGGAAAATGCGAACGGCGCCGGACTGAAACTAGCAAACACAATGTTGTTAATGCACTAGAGTGGCAAAACTGTCAGTGTTCATGCCTTTGACCTAGATATGACCACTGAGATCATTGTTTACTGTGAGAAAGATGTGCTAGTCCAACTTGGCCCTTGCCCAATTCTGATACTCCTCAAATCAAACAGTCAACAGCCCATATCTTATTAGTACGACAAACATCCAGATTTAAAAAACATTTAGTCTTACATAGCCTCATGAGGTGCTTGGCATGCCAGACAGGGATGGAGAGGTGGATGGATAGCAGGATGCTGTAATTTGTTCATGACATGCTAAGTAGGTGCCACATTTCCAGGTGGCAGGTGCTTACAGGTCCATCTTGGTAGTTGAAAGAGGCAAAGCATTGTTAAGTTCCAGTTCTTTGAAGAGAACAGAAAATGATAGTAAGGATTTTTAAGACAGGCCACAAAAAAGGAGATTTAAAAAGGCTCCCTCTATGTTTGGGTGCTTGTTAGGTCTTTAAACCAGGTTAAGCTCAGCTGAAGTTCTCTGAAGGTGAAGGTCCTTACAGGTAAGGTGAGTCGGCATAATATTAACAAGATTAATGTGCAGAAATAAATCTTTTTCATATGATAATTGACTATTATGGTTTTGGATTTAGAAACTAAAATTTAGGATTAATAGCATATCTTCCACAAAGGTATCATGTGGAGCAATTCAGAGTATTAAGGATACTCAGACCGTGTGACTCTTTATTGATGGATTGATGCATGCAGCTGTTATAGTTGGATCTGTTTTAAGTTTATAGTGGAAAATGATTCCCTCTTATCTAATTCAGTATGCTATATAAACATAATATTTTTGTATTATTGTATTACCAAATGGCTATAACGTAACTGTTCAACAACTCCAAATTTAGGATGATATCCATTTTCAGGTGGGTAAATCCAGTGTTGACAGCCTTTTCTGTAAACATCTGAAAGATTATATATATAAGATTTTCATTAAGATGTGGGCTCTATTACATTATCTAAGTTAAATTATTTGGCTAATTAACTGGTTTTGATTTCCTATAGACAGTAACTGTAAGCTAAGTCAGGGAAACAGAATACGTCTGATAGATACAGATGGCTAATATTTACATTTTGATCCATTAGAAATGTTACAGGAATATATGCAATTATCCAGGGCCTGTGTAATATCTTCTTTGTCTAAAGAAAGCTCTCGTTTGGCAAATAGTAATTAGTATCTAAAATACTAATCATTATTTGTTTAGGCAGACACTTTTAACCAAAGCAACTTACTAATTTGTTACAGGGCAGAAACATCTGTGCTTAGAGGGATATCCTTTGTGAGCAACTGAAACATATAAATTTTCATTGACCCAGATTTTCTTACTCAGCCAATGTTCTGTAACAGGTCACTTTGTATCTTGTTTCAGTGTGAACCACAGCCATGACACATCAGTTTAGAGGGATTGTCAGTCTCGTCATGCCTCAGCTCCCTCACGCTTATCATATTAGCAGGATTGTTTGTAACGTTATTCCGGTGGGAATTTCACAATCGAGCCAATCAGATTGTTTTCAGATTTTAAATATTTACAGTGGTATAGAAAATAATCACCCCCTTTAAAGTTGCTTTGTAGGCTGAAACGAAGACGGACATTGTTTGTTTTATCCAGCTTTATTACTTGCAATTTATAACATCCAACAACAAAAAAATACCCACTGTATATTCAAAGCCATTGAAATCAGGCTTAAATATACCAAGCAAGTCAAGCAAGCAATTTACAAAATAGGCCAGGTTATTTTTTTTATTTTTTTTAGTGTTCAATGCTTAATTTTCATCCTTTTTCTAGGGCTGGGCACTAGGACGGTATATTGTGATAACTCGTTTCAAATTGTGAAATAAGATTTTGGTTAACCACCCACCCCTACTTTTTGCACCAGCTTTTTTGCGATTGTGAAAGCATGCTAAGGAACATATATTTGAGGTGTTGTTGTTGAGTTGCCGAAATCTTGATTGCCAACCACCCAATACTCTATGTTCTCTTTCCTGATGACTTGCTGACCAACACTGTTCCCTGTCTCAGCATCTCCTTTCATCTCTCCTTTCACCCATTTTCATTTGCAGGGCTCTCCAGCAGAGGGCACAGGGAAATTTGATGCAGCCCCTGGTAAGCGTGCCACATTTTCAGTATCTCCATCTAGTTTCTTGAGGTTACACCAGCGTGGCTGGCCTTTAGTTACAATTATATGGGCATGAATGAAACATGCTAAACAAAACAATTGCAACACAGATATATAAAACAACAGAAATATATGATAATGTATGATATTGTTTAAGTCTTTTTTACACAATTGAAGCTGTACTAAGTAATGCATAAAAGACAGTAGTCTAATGTCTTGATACAGGAGGCTCATGAGTAAGCAATCACAAACAGACTCTCTCTGTCTTCCTCTCTGGCTTGAGTCATTGTTGAATCAGTATTCTCACTGCCAGGGCCCCTATTTCCTTCCGTTCATTAATCTTTCCTTGATATTTGTGCCAGCCATCAGAGAACACTGTGATTACAATCTTCCTAGAACTTAAAAAGCCTTAACAATAACTCCATAAAACTAGCTCAGTGGTTCTCAACAAGTGGCTCACAAAATGTCACAGAGTGATGTGACATTCAGCCAAGTATGGTGACCTGTGACCTTTGTGATCTGCATTTAACCCATCCAAAGTGCACACACACAGAGCAGTGAACACACACACACACTGTGAACACACACCCGGAGCAGTGGGCAGCCATTTATGCTGCGGCGCCCGGGGAACAGTTGGGGGTTCGATGCCTTGCTCAAGGGCACCTAAGTCGTGGTATTGAAGGTGGAGAGAGAACTGTACATGCACTCCCCCCCACCCACAATTCCTGCTGGCCCGGGACTCGAACTCACAACCTTTCGATTGCGAGTCCAACTCTCTAACCATTAGGCCATGACTTCCTCTCTAACCATTAGGCCATGAGGAGGTTAAAAACAATGATAAATGCAATTATAGTAGCTCTACTTAGTTTCTTTTTTGGTTGTACACATCTCATTTATGGATGTATGTGTCTTGTAGCATGTCCACCCTGTCGGCGCACTGTATCTGCTGTGCGAGTAACACCTTTGAGGATCATGAAGAGTTCCCCTGATCTCATGCCCACTGGTAAGAGCAACATTTGTAGTATTTGGGGGACTAACATTAGGAGTAACATCAAATGAGTAATATAAAACTTTATTTAGTTCTTTGAAATAATTTCTTTGCTCCTATGTTTTTGCAGAGCTGGACCCTACCCGTGTTTGCAAGGGAATGGGTGCTGTTACTTTGAGGGCCACACTAGTGCATATCGATGATGAGGACGGCACAAGCCAAGAGCTAACCAAGAACACTGCCAAAAGTAAGTTGGAAATGCAGGATTTGTCAATAGGAGAGTGCTCTGTAAATATTGCACAAAGCAGAACAGCGCCAGGCTAGTTGTTGTGTGCTGTCATAATGTTACTTATGATATGTATGCAGATATTGTTCACTAAATGTGCTTTTAATTTTTTCTGTACTCCCATTAACTGGAAAGATCTTTGTTTACAGGAACTGTGCTTTCCTGAGTTTCCAATGTTCCTATTAATGAAAAGGTCCATGTTATGTTATTTTGACAGTCAATGGATTTGTTGTGTTTACTTGCTGAATTACACAGTAAATTAGATTTGTACAGATTTGTATGTTTTGTCACCTTTTTTACCCATGATGAGTTTGCATCCCTGAACTAAGCAAGTCAAAGGTGCAAGTGGCAAAGAACCAAAACTCCATCGGCAACAGAAATGGAGAAAAAACCTTAGGAGAAACCAGGCTCAGTTGGAGGGCAGTTCTCCTCTGGCTAGACAAAACCAGCAAGGTGTGGTTTAATTCTAGGCTGCAACACAGGTCAAATTCTGCAGAGGACTTGTCGGGTTCCCACGGTCTTGTCCCAATGGCCGTCTAGTTGGCGAGGTATTTGCAGGGGATCTGTCTCTGGGGCTCATCTAGTTGACGTGGTCTCTGCTGACATTCAAGGCTGTAGAGGTCATCTAGGTGCTGATTCACCATCTGGTCTGGGTATGGACTGGACCTCGGTGGCTATGGTGACCATCTTGTCTGGAAGCGGACTGGATCTGAGTGGCTATGGTGACCTTGGAACAAGAATGAAATAGACTAATATTAGTGTAGAGGCCATTCTTCTTACAATTTAACGAGTATTGGGTGTTATGGGAAGTGTTCCCGGTTCCGGTTGACTTATTTAATGCAGCCTAATTATCTTTTAATGGATTAGAATTATAGAAAATGAAGTTTCTACAATATTTAGTAGTAGCTTATCAGTGGTGACTGTCAGTTTATGTGCATATGGCAGAAATTCAACTTAGTCAAACAGACAATGAACACTATTAAAAGCAATTATTAAATGATGCAATCAAACTTGTTGCAAAATTTGGTAGTTCTGTATATTGTTTCAGGTTGTTTCTGCATCATCTAAGGTCTGAGATATCTGAGATATCTTCCTGGTTCTAGTAAAAACGCAAGCTGCTGCATTTTGTACCAGCTAGAATTTGTTTACTAAGTGCGCAG
Organism: Carassius auratus; assembly: GCF_003368295.1. NCBI lineage: Eukaryota > Metazoa > Chordata > Actinopteri > Cypriniformes > Cyprinidae > Carassius > Carassius auratus. The sequence goes on from NC_039255.1 coordinate 4,292,996, forward strand.
AGCAACCACCCAATAAATCATTACTATAATCTAACATTGAGGTCATGAACACATTAATTAACTTTACTGCATTTGACACTGAGAACATAGATCATAAATTAGATACATTTTTAAGATGGAAAAATGCGGTTTTACAAATGCTAGAAACATGGTTCTCAAAGGAAAGACTGGTGTCAAACAGCACACCTAGGTTTCTAACTGATGATGAAGAACTGACAGAGCAGATATCAGTTGTTAGACAGTGTTATGGATTATTACATTTGAAGGTTTTTCAGAATTTACCAGTAGGAAATTGCTAGTCATCCATTTTTTTTATACATCAAGTGTGCATTCTGCAAAATGGTATGTTTCATCAGGCCGCGAAGAAATATACAGCTTAGTATCATCATCATAACACCATGTTTTCTGATGATGTTTCCCAAGGGAAACATGTAAGCCATGAAAAGCCTTGGTCCTACTGCTGAGCCTTGTGGTATTCCATACTGTACTTGTGATTGATATGATACCTCTTCATCCACTGTTGTAAATTGATGACGGTCCGATAAGTAAGATTTGAACCATGGCAATGCGATTCCACTAATGCCACACTGTAAAAAATAAGTGTAATTTTAACTGTAAAATTTTGTAAAAACGCTACGGAAAAAAACTGATAATAGGTTAACAGTAAGTTCCCGTACTATATACAGGGAAAAACTGTAAAAGATCTAACAAAGCATTTAATGTAAATTTACAGTAAAATTCTGTTAATTATACAGCTTTTAGAAGTAAAAAAAGAACAAATCAATGTATAATTTACAGTCTAAAACTGTAAACTGATATTCCCAGAATTCCCTGCGTGACACTCCACGTTTGAAAGTATTTTGTTTAAATAATCAAGTTTTTAAATAGTTCTTGTTATCAGTTATGTACATTTGAGCTTTATGTTACATCTTCTGTTGCTTAATGAAAGTTTTTTGCATTATTTAAGTATCACGTGTGTTACCATGATGGTGTTCCATAAATGTGCACCTTCTATATGTTAATATATACTTCTGCTTGTGGTGAAGCTACTTGTGATGAGCTTTGATACTTCATGTGGCTTTCTCTTATTCAGTACCATCTTTATTATTATGGTGGTTGTCAGTATTTTCAAGGTACAAAACAGATTTAATTTTGTGTGTTGTTGAATTTACTGGTTTATATTCACATTTTCTTGTTTGTAAATTACAGCTTTATATTGTAAAATTAACAGTTTTTGACGTAAATGTGTTTACAGTTTTCTGTATTTTTACAAAATTATTCTGGCAACCACAGCTGCCAAAAAGTTTTTGTAAAAACAACAAGAATTTTTTTACAGTGCAACCTAAATTTGTAGTCCACTCAAAAGAATGTTGTGGTCGATAGTGTCAAACACAGCACTAAGATCCAGTAACACTAATAGAGAAATACAACCACGATCAGATGATAAGAGCAGGTCATTTGTAACCCTAATGAGAGCAGTCTCAGTACTATGATACGGTCTAAATCCTGACTGGATATCCCTTACAGATACCATTTCTCTCTAAGAAGGAACAAAGCTGAGAGATACTGCCTTTTCTAATATTTTTTTTTTTAAAGAAAAGGGAGATTTGAGATCATTCTGTATTAACTAATTATCTACGATCAAGGTATGTTTTTTTTTTAATGAGAGTCTTAATAACAGCCAGTTTTAAGAATTTTGGGACATATCCCTAATGGCATTGATGAATTAATAATATCCAGAAGAGGATATATGACTTCTGAAAGCACCTCTTTTAGTATCTTAGCTGGAAAAGGGTCCAACATACATGTTGTTGGTTTTAATGATTTGACAAGTTTATAGAATGCTTCCTCTTCTATATCAGATAATGAGTGGAATTGTTCCTTGGGGCATCTATTCCACTGTCTGATGTGATACTATAGCTGACGGCTGCATGGTTAGAATTTTATCTCTAATAGTATCGATCTTGGAAGTAAAGAAGTTGATAAAGTCATTACTTCTGTGCTGCTAGGAAATTTCTGCACCTGTTGATGCTTTATTTTTTTGTTATTTTAGCTACTGTATTGATTAAATGCCTGGGGTTGTTTTTGTTTTCTTCTAAAAGAGATGAAAAGTAAGCAGATCTAGCATTTTTTTTTTTGGTTTTCTATAAGTAGAAGTACTTTCCTTCCATGCAATACGAAATACTTTTAATTTAGTTTTTTTCCATCTGCTCTCCATTTTCCCTGTTGTAAATGTGCTCATTATGCCATGGCGTCAGACTTTTTTCGTTGATATTCTTTAAACATAAAGGAGCCACCGTATCTAAAGAAAAGAAAGAATCCATAGATTCTGTTACAACATCAAGTTTTTCTATACAACTCCAGAGTGAAGAAAGGGGCAGGTAACATCATCACAAACTCCTCTCACTCGGGGCCACAACCTGTTTGCACTCTCCCCACAGATAAATGTTACAGATCTCTGTGCACTAGAACATCTAGGCATGAACACAGCCCCCCCCCCATGCCATCTACAGCTTACAAAAAAAATACAACTTGTCTTCTGTAATTCATTTCTTAATCAGTAATTATTGCCTCTCTCTCAAGTTTTATGTACATGCACATATTTTTTATTTTTATGGCTGTATATACAGTAAATAATGTACAACTCTGTACATAAATATTCTGTTCCAGATGTATACCACATTATTATTATTATTTTCCTTAGTCTTACTTATTTTCTGTTATCAGTGTCATATGTGTATGTATGTAGGTTTTTACCAAGAACAAGAAAACACAACGAATTCCTTATGAAGCAAATAAAACTCATTCTGATTCTGATTCTGCTTGGACAACTTTTAGTGAACGTTCATATTTGCAGGGGATCTTCAAAGACATCTTTTGTTCACACCCACGTTGAGCTGTGGAAACGGGAACCTTCAGCGTGGATGGTTTCACATTTCACAATTGTTGTTATGCCTGAATAAAAAGGCCATTGGAATAAACACTTCTTACAGTGGGTTCAATGGTCTCCTTGTTCTTCTGTCAAAGTTCAGAGAATCTTTTTTTTTTTCTCAGTAAATTAGCTTCTATGTGGATGAAGACTTTCTGTGGGGTTCAGTTCTGACAGATTCTGGCTGGTGATTCATTTATTGGAGATTTAAGGATTTTTTTTGTGGCATAAATTGTGGTTAGCGCTGAAAACAAATAGGTTCACTGCCAAGTAGAGGCAGCTTTATTTCATGTTCATGCCTTTTTAGGTTTTATAAAGTTCCTTGGAGATTTTCTGATCCTTTAAGAATCCAAACTGTTTGGATTTGTTACAGGTGGATGGCTTGGTGCGGTCAATGGAGATCCCATAGAAACAAGTCTGACTGAGAGAAGTGTAAACAACACTGGAGCTGATTTAAATTCAACTCCAGTCAATGAGACACCAAGAAAGGTGAGTCACCATGTCTGAACCTCGTTCCTTTTTAGCAATGCTTTGCTTTCTTGCAAAAATGCCAGAGATTGAAATGAATGCTAATTAAACTGCTTGATCCCAAGATCTCTGGAGACATTGATGAACTCCTTAATCTTAAAATAATTTAAATGAGTGCAGTGACTGAATCCTGTCAATATTTTAGAAGAGAGATGACATTTCTAGTATTTTTTTTAAATGCATTATCATCTATAATGGTATAGATCCAAAGTATTAAATTATGTATTCCTGAAGTTACATTAGGGAATTAGTGGAGAAGTTACATGAAAAATGAATGCAATTTCTGACTATTAATAATTTGTTTAAGCAAGTGTTGTTATTGTTTACTAAAAACTTTACTGTTTTAATAATAAAATTGTTATTGGAAATAACTCTGAAAAAAATATTACATTAAAAATGTAGAAAATTGAAAAAGTTGAATGTTTTTATTACTTATATGAATAAAACTTAAAAATAAATTAAAGGGATATTTCACCTAAAATTTAAAATATGGTTATCATTTGCTCACCTTCATGCTGTTCTGTATGATTTTTCTTCTTCTGTTGATCAAAAAATAAGATACTTTGAAGAATGCTGGTAACCAAACAGCTGACTTTGACTTACATTGGTGAACTATATCCCTTTAAAATTTAAACTGAACATATAAAATATATTAATATTAGTCATTTAATGTAAATTATATAAATACGTACTATAATATTATAAATACACTACTGGCTAAGCATTAAATAAATCTTAATAAAAGTTGTGTACTCCTGCTGTTGATGACCTCCTCAAGACAGAAGACAATTAATTAACCAAAAAGTGCGATTCTATGTTATTTGTCATTGTCTTCAGCAGCATTGCAGAAGAATATTTGCACCAATCATTTGTTTGAAAGAGAAGTTTAGTGAAGCAAATTTCCTCCATATGGAATCCTGGGAAACTCAAAGTTGTCTGTATGTGACACTAGAGTGTCTGCTTTTGTGTTCTCCTTAAGGTGGACTCACCTGTAAGTGATGGTCAGTCTCTGCTCACATCCTGCCTTGATCAACCGAGTGCTGTTACCTCATCAGCCAAAGTGTCCTCTTCATATCCCCCCACCAGCAGCATCCACCAAACAATCGTCTTGCTGAAGCACAGCAGAGGTAAATAACAGCCTCTCAGTTCTTCAGGTGGGGTTAAAAGTTAAAAGTGCTAAATGCTTTCATGATATATGAGAAACAATATTGAATGTTCTTTCCCTTGTGATTAGTTTTCAATGTTATATTTTAACATTAGGATTAAAATCACAAAGTACATCTGTCAAATGCAAATATGTCTGTCCTTCTTAGGAAAAAAAAGTTGCCATTCAAATAGGGCTGTAGCCATGATTAATTCGTTTAAACATTAAATATTTAAGTGTGGTAAAAAAAAAAAAATTCAAGGCACTTCAGTGTCTATAACTTTTAATATTTTTGAGCATTATCAAATCTGGTTGATAAAAAGTAAAGCCCAAAGTGTCTTCTTTCCAAAAACACAAAAATTATTTTTTAAACACACTGAAGTAGGAAACTGTTACAATTATAAGTTTCGTAAAGCACTTTCAGCTGTGAGTGCCATTATAGGGGGTGCTGGCTAACAGGTTAAGTGATCCTTTTAAAGATTTTGTCCTAGATAAATATCAGCTGAAAGTACCAGGCCAGTGTGTATTTTATCTTGTGTTCTGGACGTTTATGATCTGAGTGTGTGTTTCAGAAGCTATGGCGGAGCAGGGCAGAGGCACTAATCGGAGCCCTACCGTCAGCCAGAATAAATCTTCCTCTGAGACTCCTGCAGACGTGGAAGGAAAGAGAAGGAGACTGTCTGAACATTCAGCTGTCCCAGCTCCCAGAGTCCCAGTTCGGGTAACAAACAGCCATTTCTAGTTCTCAAGACACACCTGTGCAGAGTTTGACGACATAACTATATCCAGATTCATATATAAATAAAACACCATCTGTACAATTTTCTCTTTTAGAACACAGAGCTGTCAAAGGACTGGTACAGAAACATGTTCAAACAGATTCACAAAGTCTCAGGTAAAGATGCACCTTAGGAATCACATTTGATCAACACTTTTATTTCATCTTTTTGTGTCCATATCCGAATATGTCCAGGTCACAGTTCAGTCATGTATCTATGTGTGTATTCATCTTTGTCAGTGTGTTTTGTCTTTCACTCACCTTACTCAGAGCCTGTCGAAGAAAATCCATATCGTCCCACCTACATATTTCCAGAGAGCAATGACAAGCCACTGAAAACCAGAGGTACCTTAGTAAGAGTTATAATCTGATATTTATTAACATTCATCCATGTCACTCTTTTCTGTCTGTCATTTAGCAACAGATTTATTTCTGTGTATATATATCAGGGTAATTTTATATACAGTTCATGAAAACCAAAATAAAAAGGAATACACTGCCGTTTTGAAAGTTTGGATAAGATTTTAATTTTTTTTGTAATGTTCAGTACAAAAATACAGTAAAAACAATAATATTGTGAAATATTATTATAATTACCAATAACCATTTTCTATTTAAATATATTTTAAAATGTAATGTAGCCATTATTTCAGTCTTAAGTGTCACATGATCCTCAGAAATCATTCCAATATGCTGATTTGCTGCTCAAGAAACTGTTGAAAACAGTTGTACTGCTTAATATTATTGTGGATATTATTGCCTTCTCAGGTGTAGAAATTAATAAAAAAACAGCATTTATTTGACTTATTTTAACTTAATAAATATCTTCACTGTCACTTGATCAATTTAGTGCATCCTCTCTGACCCCTAATAAGATGTTAAATGCACCACGTGCTTGGCTCCATCCTATGTCCATTCTTTCACAAATCTCAACCTGCAATAGATGCTGATTTATATGCACACAGTGTCAACAAATTGATCGTCCTAAAGAGGCATCATAGCACTCAAGGTGAGCTGTGGAAATAGAGCTATTTTCAACACACTGAGAAAACCATATCATCATGTATTTAAAACTCGTAGATTGATTACCTCCATTATAAGAGCTTTCATACATCTGTGATGTGTTTTGTGGCTGTGCTTTTAGAGAACCGTTCTGCTGAATTATTAAAGCAGTCACAACACACCTAATGGGTTTATTCTTTAGAATACACAGTTAGCAAAGCCATTCCAATGCTGGTCTCAAGTATGTGTTAAAAATCATCATCTTAATGCCTCCTTTCAGTGGATTGCGGTGAAAATGGCTTATTTGTACTGTAACTTCCCAGCTAATGGAATATTCCAGCATCAGAAAAACACACTGCTGTGGTTATAGTGCCATCCACTGGTTGGATCAGTCTGTGGGAATAAAGCGGCCTTGTTTTGGAGCTGCCATTTAGTTTATAATGGACTGCTATATATGTCACACTTATCCCTGTAATTTTCACCTAGTATATATTAGATGTTTAGAGCACAGGCTATACTAAGTAGAAACACAATAAGAGACATTTGGAATACATTTGAATGTGAAATAAATATAATATATTGTAAGTTGTATTATTTCAGCTGTATTGCTCCATCGCTCAGTATTAAGTTTTTATTTGTGCCTAATAAGTATTTTCCGACTCTTTCAGATGAAAGACCGTCATATGCTGGTGAGGATGGTAAGTGTTTTTGTTTTAATCCTGTGAGAGAAAATATAAACTACACTATGCATTCTTGTTTAAAGGAAAGCTGTGTTTCAGTGCGGGCAGTCCCTCGTTCCAAGAGTGCTGTAGACATGGGGAGCTCCAGAGGACAGCTGCCTGTGCCAACTCACACATCTTCCCTAAAACCTCAGAGGTGAGCCGTGACACATTGAAACAAATATAATGGTTTATGTGAGGGATTCTAGCACATTTATTGACGGATGTCCTGAAACTTCTGTATTATGGTGTGAATTCTTGCACCCTGCTAGCGTTGCTCAACATAGAGATGATATCATTTCTTCACAAACTCTTAATATGTGCAGCATTGTATTTAAGCATTTGTCATGCTGCCTTAACAAGCATGTGTTGGCTTAGGAGATGTTGCTTTTTGCTGTTTAAATTCATAATAGACACCCCTTTCTTTCAGTCATCAGTTTCCGCTGGTTGAAAAGTAATTAACATAAAGTGTCTTTAACTTGAATCTTCGTAGATTACTTTTGGTTTTATACATAAATTTAAATATATGAATTCAAAATCTAAATTAAAACTGGGAAACTTCTGAAATGTTTTATTTTTTACATTTGGATTTTCACTTAAATTAAAAACAAAACCTGATACTTTTTCAGGATTTCAGGATAAATAGAAAGTCACAAATAACAGCATTTATTATTTTGTAATTTTATTACTGTCTTTAATGGATTAAATTGATCAAAATAAAAAAGGATAGATGCTGATCCCAAACTTTTGAATGGCAGTGCACTATAATGTTAAATAATTATTATATTATGAATATTTTAAAAATTTTCACTTGAATTATTGTAATGGTAATGTCATTTGGAGAAAACTTACAAAATGGTTCAATTCATTAACACTAATTAGGCATAGTGAACTTACATTAAACTGTGCTTTTAAATTTTTTATTTTCCAGGTTAATGTTTATTTCTTCTAATTTCTTCTTAAAGTTAAGTTTATTATGTACAAACATGAATTAATAGTATAAACAGTAGCACATATTTATATACCTTTAAATAAACTGTTGCTATACTAGTGTTATACAATATTATTGGTTCAATATTTGTATAAATTTATATAATCCATTTAAATGTATTTATATAAATGAACAGTTCTCAATGCAGATTAATAAATTGTTCAACATTTTTTATTGATTGTTAGTTCATGGTTCCTAGTACATAACTAAAGTCTGAAAGATCTGAGATGTATTGTAAAGAACTGCAGTGCTCGTATAATATAAGAGATGTATGATGTGTTTTTAAAACATAAACTGCATGTATGGAAACGTGTAGCCAAAACTTGCCCTTGCTCGTTGCCATGGCGTCTCTCCACCTCCCTTGCTTTATCACTCCATCTCTCCCCCCATGCATCCCTGCAGAAATGAGTGGGAGCCCCCTGACAAGAAAGTAGACACCAGGAAGTACCGCGCCGAGCCCAAGAGCATATTTGAGTACGAGCCAGGAAAGTCTTCAGTGCTGAAGCTGGAGAGACCGGTATGAAGCTCTTAACACATGCATGTTTGTTTACTGGTGATGGTTGTGCAGACCTGTGCATGCCTTTTGAAGCTGCAAGAGCTGTATTCTGCTTGTTTCACTTACAACGACAGCACACTCGCAGCTGTACATCTTGGTAGTCTTAAGTGATCTCGGTTGGTGACTTGTTCTGGTCATCCTTTTCATATTGTGATACATACTGTAGCATATATATCTTGTGTGTTGATGCACACACAGTGTCTTACAGTAACATTAGGAAGTAGGAGGACCCTTTACTCAGCTTTGAAAAGATGATCAATGTAGTGTCCAGACTCAGTTAAGAATAGAGGCTCTTGCAGGGGCTTGTATGTGCCTGCAGTCTGGCCATCATTCAATGATTCAATCTTGTTAGCATGAGTCATTCTGGGAGCTGCTACTATTACATAATGTCTTTCTGATGACATACCGCTGTAATAGGTTTTTAAAGAGAATTTATTCCTGCATTGACATTACTCCTGTCTTCAGTGTCACATGATGCTTGACATGATCCTTTTTCCTTTAAAAGGTATAAAGGTTTCAATAGAAATCTTTTGTAACAACATAAATGTCTTTACCGTCACTATCGATCAATTGAATATGTATTTGCTGAATAATAATAAAATGTAAAAAAAAAAAACGTTTGAACGATAGTGTAATGTTAAATTTAGCTATTTTTTTAAGTAGAGAAAATATTTATTTTACAATCATCAATGCAAAAATAATGATATTCATAGCAGAAGAATACAATTATTTATTTAATATTTCTGAATATGTGTTTATTCCCCTTATTGCCCTTATTCTCTCTTGCTCTAATGGATCCCTTTCCTTATCAGGACTTTGCCTTTTATGAGATATTTATTTCCTATTTCATGTTCCTTCGACTGCTGAGATCAACCAGATGTTCTTGAATTATAAGTCATCAAGCCGTAAACAAATCCAATCATGTTTCCTCCACACTCTCAGCCTGGAGCCTTTCTTACCGTCTAAGATCATGACATTAAGAGATAATTCATGTAACATCATCATTCAGTCTCACTGTATATCTCATTCATATTCTGAATCTTCCTCTCTCTCTTTCTCTCTCTCTCTGTCTTTTTGTCCTCCTTTCCTTGTTGCCATATTTCTGTAGACTCAGAACATAAGTGCAGAAGATGTAGATTTAGAGAATGAGCCTTGGTATAGGTTCTTTTCTGAGATGGAGTTTGGCAAAGCGGTAAGTTGGCAGTATTAAAGTGACCCATTTATATATATAGAAAAATGCATGTCATCCCTAAATATTTTTGTCTGTCTGTTAGAACCATTCTTATGTCACTTCCTGTCTGCACTGATCATCCATATGTATGTTCCTTATCCAGCCCATTCTAGTTGATTGCATAGCAATAAAAAAACAATACAAAAGTAGAAATGGAAGAGTTCCTCTGAACGTGCTTCAGAAGCTGCATCAGAGATGCTGAAAGAAATGATAAACGGTGCTGTCAAACATGGCAGACACCACCTCTCAGTTTGCCAGTATGATTTCTGATCATATTCTAAATCCATGATCTGTCTGAACCTTTTTTCACCATCTTTTACATTACATTTTTGTCTTTTCTGACTAATTGAATCTCAGTATTTTATCTTTTGCGGTGTGATATAACATTAAACTGGCATCGGATTTGCAGGGTTCGTTCGACAAAAATTCTGGTAGTAATTCTGGTGTTGGCACAGATGACTTCGAGTAGGCTTTCCGTTTTATGGAGTGCCAGGACTGGAAACAGACAGCAGCTTGTTAAAGACGACAGACTCTACATTAGCCAAACTCTTTCCCCTGTGCTTAACCCTGTTGCCTGTTTTCAGTAGCGTTGCCTGGGAAAATTGACTGAAAAGTTGGCCTCTGCATCATCCACTTATTGGTTGTCAGATTTGCTACATCCACCTTAACTAATGTGGAAGTACATAACATCCTGCCGGAAACTATCTGCTCATGGAGATTATATTTTTGAAGTGTACATTTTTTGTCTGACCTTGATGCAGCAAGTAAAGCACTGTAAATTACTACCAGTGTGTTGTCACTGGGATAGGAAGGCCGTCGCTACGCTCTCAGTGGCTCAGAGCCTGTGCATCATTGTCATCAACTCAACACCTGGGAGTAAATAGCACATTTGTTCACACCTATGTGCTTGGAGACAATTCAATTAAAATTAAAGCTTTTATTCAGAATGGACATTATCTTTTTATGGTAGGATTCCCTAAAATAAAATTAATCACATTTCTAAAGCATTGTAAACACTCTGAAATATGTTAGTATTAGAAATATTAACAACAGCATCCATCATATATAGCAGCTTAAGTCTTAAAGCTCTGAGTCTGTGGTCACAGAAAATCCCAGGAATAGACTCATTGAGCTTACAAAAAAATAAATAAAAATGAAGGGTCTATAATTTTTATGGTATGTTTACTTTAAAGAGCAGGTCATATGGTTTTTTGAAAAATTCTCTAATTTGCAGTTTATAATGTAGCTATCCTTAAATGAAATCAATCTGCGAAGTTGTTAATCAAAAAAAGTGCATGATAAAAAAGATCTTGTCTCGCAAAAGAGAGAGTCGACTCAGAGTCGTCATATTTTCAAATCGTTTGCCTGTTACTGGTGTACTTCACTGGGCACACATTTGCATAATCCCTGTCTTGCTGCGAAATATGAATAGAGTGCGACCTGCCCACAAACACTTCTGCTATAAGGGTTTACATTGTGTTGAGAAGCACTGTGTTCAAGGAAACCACAGAAATAGAATTAGAATGTTTATTGTGTGCATGTCATTTTATCAAAGACTGCTTCTCTAATCTTGGCTTTTATTTTCATTGGTTTCTAATCTTAATTTGGACTAACTCTCCGAACAATAACCCGTACGATTGACACATTATGTGTACGGTTTCAACTGAGTGCTCAAAATAGAATTCTTTTTTAGTTGTTTTACTCCTTCAATAATTTTTTTTTAATAAAAAATAAAAAATCTAGTTTTTGTGCTAATTTGTGATGTATACCTAGTGCAGCTTTAGATTTCCAGGTAAAGCATATTACTGTTTTACTGAAGTAGTTCTGATAATTCGACGTGAACCCACTATTTCCTAAAAATGTGTCGATTAATGTACAGTAGACTGACGTTGTTCTGATTACTTAGTTTAATAATAAAGACTGTTGCACACAGACTTCATAATCATTGTGAAATTGCTGTTTATTTTGCTGCACCGGCCGTTGCAGGGTTAATGCCGGAGAGACAAGCGAGTTATCAGGCTGGTGCTCTTGTGATGCAGCTGTTCTGATTAAAAGTTAAGTCTTTTGTCTGTCGTTATTCAAACATTACAGTAGACATATTTTGGATTACAAACTGTATTGTTTTATCAGTTAGTTACGTTAAAATACAGAAACACTTATGCAAGCTGAAGTTTAGCTGCTAAACTTTGAACACTTAAAAACAATAATTGGTGGGTTGTTTGTTTCCAAAAATACAAGCTATGATGTTGAGAAAGGTAGCATTGCCTGGCAACATTGAGAGATCAGGCCCATACACAGTCTAATGCCCCAATACATTCTTATAATAATGACATAAAATACAAATGCAACAAGGTTAAGCACTGGGGAAAGAGTTTGGCTCATGTTGAGTCTATCGTCTTTACCAATCTAGTTGCATCATCTACCTTTCTCATTATCATTCTTACCACATGAGGCAAGATCTTACACGGAGCTCCAGACCAAGGCTGAAATTTCTTCCATTTCTGAATAATTGCACCAGCAGTTGTCTCCTTCTCACCAAACTTCTTGCTGATGGTCTTGTTGCCCATTCCAGCCTCGTGCAGATCTACAATCTTGTCTTTGACATCCTTTGACAGCTCTTTGGTCTTGACCATGGTGGTGGGAGATGTTGGAATGGAAGAAACAGATCGTCTGGACAGGTGTCTTAAACACCTAACAAGCTGACATTAGGAGTAATTCTTAAAGTGGCAGGACTAATCTGTGCTCCACATGGACACATAACAAACCTGTGGCAGCCAGAATTCAAATACCCAATCAAATACATATTTCACTTTATTTTCAATGTAAATAAATTCAATTTTCTGTGTGTTTTGGTTGGTATTCTGTCTCCATCCATTAAAATAAACCTACTATAAAAATTACTGGCCCTTCATTTCTTTGTAAGTGGGCAAATTTACAAAATCAGCAGGGGATCAAATAAATATTTCCCCACTGTAACTTTGGATAACTTTAAGTAAAGTGCATGTGTGCGGTCTTTAAGTTGGTCATTGGAGACTGCATGTGACCCGACCATGCCAAAGTCTAGTGACAAACACAGTCAGTCTGTCACCTACTGATCCTTTGTTTACCATCATGTGGAATGACAAATATGAACTGCAGCAGGAGTATATATCCATTACGTACTTGTTCAATTAGAGACAACATTCCTGTGTAGAAGATGTGCTTTGATAATAGCAGTGTATCAAAGAATGCAAGGAAACGGTTGTGTATAAAGTTATACTTTAATAAACACATAAGCCCCATTTGTTCACGTGGTTAAGTTGCACGGCTCCGCACTCACATTGTATGCTATTTATACAACAGAAAAGTTGTAAATTTTCTTGAGTCATCTCCTGCACCTGTTTGGAAACTAGCACATGAAAATGAACAAACATACACTGTTCCACTAAACTAGCCCTAACAATCAGGGGAAAGGGATTAACATCCTAGGAAATACTGTGGTAAACATCTGCTGATCTTTATTATAACCTCTTTTTGAAAAGCAGCTAGGATCATGAGGCACATAAGCTAGAAAAACAAATACCATAAAAATACCATATGATTTAATTTAAAAATAGGTATATAAACATTGTTGAAAAAAAAGAAGAAAACAACTTTAAGTTGCAGCTTTCAACACATTGTGGCTTGTGGCATTGTGGCACATCACCAAAAAAGTAAAATTCTGTCATCATATACTCACCCAAACCTGTATGATTTTATTTTATTTTATTTTATTTATTTTATTTTGTTTTTTGTCAGAATTTTTATTTCTGGTTGAATTATGCCTTAAGCATAGATTCATTGTACATAATGGCCTACATCCTGAAATTAGAACCTGTGTATCCCTTATGTGACAAATGGGACATGTTCTTCCAGATAAGACGATGGGAAATTCTCAATGAATACTATTTTAGCATTATTACTTCCTGAGATATAATTTTCTTTAAAGTGAAACACCTTATAAAAGAAATGCTATTTCAGTTGGCATTTCAAAAAACATAAGGCTTTGAAACAATATCCTCAGTGACATAGTGTCCACGCCACTTTCACCCACCATCTCCGTGGGTCATGTCAAAAATGTCAAGTGCTCAGGTTAAATCTCACTTCTCACAGTTCGGACTCTACTGCGGTGTTTGTTTGTGAGTCTGTTTCCTGTAAACTCAAGGGCCATTTACTAGTCATCCTCACAGTTAAGTATAAACAGAATCATATTATTAGTATGTCTACATGTCTACATGACTACTTTACCATACTAATGTAAGAATACTTATTTTTGTGCTGTTTGATACACTATACAAGGCTTCCTGTACTCTATAATGCCAGAAACAGTGTTAATATGATACTTAATTGCATAATTTCACTTTCTTATCATGTCATCTCATCAGCTGCATCACACTAAGGTATTGTACTGGCTGTCACAAGTATTAAGATTAAGATGCGTGCCACTTCAGATAAGGCTTTCATGCATGCTTCCTGTATGCTTATTCTTCGCATCTGTGCCAAGTCTTGTGCAAAAGCCTCTTGGGATGCTGAGCCGGCTGTTTTTTAGAGAGAAGCAAAGAATGGGTTGCTTTGCACACCCATAATATGTAATAGTGGGTTGTTATGTCACTGGGTGTTCCTCAGGAAACAAAACTTCTAGAACATGATGTTGCATAAATAGAGCAATATTTTCACACAAAGCCTGTATTTATTCGCAAAGGTTATTCGTGATCCTCTTTACCCCAGCAACCAATGGGATGAATAGCTGCAGTCAAGTGTTGAACTTTTCTACTATCAGTCACAAGAGGGGGTCGTGGGGTGCTGGCACGCATGTGGCATGCCTCTAAAGGGACAGTGGTAGACTGGGATTGTGCAATCGTATTTGCAAACACCACTTGGCTTTTTTCTTCGGAGGTGTGCTGTCACAGTATTTTTACCATCTGTGACGTTCACTTGGGCTATAGGCTGCCCCAGCAAATGGCTCTCTCTTATCTGGCGTCAGGAGTTGCTGCCCGGCAATAACAGCTGCTCTCCTTATTGGCTTGACACACACAGTGCTGGGTAGATTACTTATAAATTGTAGTCTGTTACTGGTTACAAATTACCTGATGGAGATTGTTGTCAGCAGTGTAAATCCATTATGTTACACATTTTAGATAATATAATACTACTTTTCTTTTTAGATTACTTTTGACCGAACTTGTTTATTACATAGATTTGAATAGAATCATTTGTGTACCACATTATTTGTGGTGAAGTGCATTAAACTTGGAGTTGTGAATTTATGAAAAGCTAATTCATTAAATCATAAAAATGTAAACTTAAAAGAAAAACACATGCAAATGTGTTGTTAGATTATAATATTAAGAAAATCAATTCTCGCAGGAGATTCGAGTAAATATTTTAGCTTAAAGTAATATAAAAATATGTAATCATTACAAGAAGTAATTGTAATCTGATTATAAGGATTTTAAGAAGTATATTATCGAATTACAAGTACTGAATTTTTGGAATCTGATTCTGTAATGAGATTACATGTAATCATTTACTACCCAGCCCTGGATGCCTGTTATGTGAACTTCCTGTGATGTATCGCCCTGTGATTTTGTACAGCATGTTCGATCCAACACTCGTGATATTTTTAAGTATGTATGTAAATCTATTTGTGTGTGTGTGTCTGCCCATGTAATTTGGCCTGCTCCCCACACCAGCTGGTTAATTGTCTCTGTGTCTGGCCGGCCAGTAATGATAGTGACTCCATAGAAGACAAAAGAGAGCTTCAGTGAGAGACAGCAGCTGATTGGTGGAAGCACTGACAGCCCCCTCCCAAAATGGGCGCCCTTGCTAATCCCACCCCTCGCTCCCAGTCGCTTGTTTTCCCCCCTAACTTGCATGCAGGCCAAAATACTTGCTTGCTTCTCCCCACTCGGCTTCGTCCGGAGAACCTAAGTGTTTCAGAGCTTTGGACACGGCAGACATTCACAAGCCCGACTGACTAATGCGCCTTCTCCCTTTCCAGCTGCCAGAGAGTCAAGCCTTTGGAGCTATCAATGACTTCTTTGTTTGGTTTGTTGCAGAGTGCCCCCTCTTTCAGCCCCTTGGAAACATCTTCTGACCTACAGCAATAGTAAGTCAATGTTTCTTTTTACCTCTCACAAATGTTCCTCTCCCCCATTTTTTGACACCCTTATTATATGTGGGTGTGTTTGTGTGTCTGTCTGCTCTCCAGTCATCTATTCTCAGGCAGAGCTGTCACGGGGCTCTGGAGTTTTCCATCGTTTCCTTTTCTTTTTCCTGAATGACCATTCGCAACACAGGCTGTATGTGTGATGTATATTTGTGTACATGTGTGCGTGCGTTCATGGAGAGAGCTTGTTGGAGGAGAGGCCATAGATAGTGTGATGATTTGTTTTGTGCTGAAACTAGTGTCTGAAAATAAAACCTGGCTTTCTTTTTAAGAGAGATAACCTTGTACATCCGCCCATTCAGTTAGAAGAAATCCCCCAATTCTTAATGTGCTGTCTGTGAAAGTGAAGTGTCATTTTAAAAATTTTACGTTATATTACCTTCACAACAGCAATATTATGTCTTTAAATTATATATTTGAACAAGATTTTAAAATGTTATTAATAACAAATTTAATCATACAGTTTATGAATTATTTTAAAATAAAATACAATATAATTTAAAAAGAAAACATTTAATGATTTACATTTATTAATTTAGCAGTGTTATCCAAAGTGACTAATGAGTAATACAAAAAAACGCTTGATCTTAAGAAATTAAAATATTGTAGAATATGACAAGCTAGAACAAGGAGGTATGTAAAAAAAAAAGCTTGAACATGGAATAAGAATTATTATTTTATGTTGTTTATTTTGCTTATTTATTTCTTATTTCTTTATTAATTTTCTTTCTTTTATTTATATTTTTTTAAAGGTTTTTTTGTAAAGTTACAAAATTCTAAAAAAATTTGTATATGCCTCTAGGTAGAACATTTTATTCTTAATGTGAATATGTGTTGGAAAAACATCTGAAGCATCATCTAAAGCATGCCCCCCCCTCCCAAAAATAAATAAATAAATTTAATGTCATTTAAGCTTTCTTTAAAAAACATTCTTTAAAAATAATTTGAACAGTAAATACATTATATTCATTATTAGTTAAAACAGTTTATAATTTTTCTTTGCTTACTTTGACAAAACTGTAACAGTAAAACATACAAATGAATGAATGAATATATCTTTTGTGGTCCTTTCATTTCTTTTAAGAATCTCTGGCACACGGTTTTAGCCAAACAGTCTTCTCTTTGGTGTGTGGATCTTTTGATGTTTGGATGTGGAGTTTATTGTTTTATCAAAAGCCACATGGTTCAGTTAGAAACCAGGAGGCCAACTAGTGTTCAGCCAAAACACTTAAACTGAAAATATGCTCTCATGACTTGAAGACAGAGACAAACCCTGTTTAAGTGTAACCCTGAGAGAAACATAGTTCTGCGTTATGGATAACAGATCCTTGACAAGGAGCCGAAAAGGATGAAAATACTATACTCCGCTTTATTAATGGTCAGATAAATCTGGTAAGACCATCTCTGCTCCAGCAGTTGTCTGGCAGCTGCTCAGGTTCTTGAGTTTGGAGCCAGTGGCGTCTGGAATGATGTGGGTTCACCTCACACTTCTGCAGCGGAAAGCCACCCCATACATCCCTGATGTCATTTATTGAGACTTTATTATATGTACAGTATGATGGAATATTTCATAAAGCGGGAGTCACAACAACAGTATCTTGTTCGCACACTTCATTTTGGTTGAATAATGGTTATTTTACTGTTTCCAACTATGAAGTAGGAAAGTATGCTAGGGCACTTAGGGGATTTTATTGTCATGTTGAGTAGTAACTGTTAATATGAGTGTCTCCAAAACAGAGCTGCCGATGTGTAAGACCATTGTCTGTGTATTTAAAATCCTTGTCATGGTTTAAAATTCCCTCCCAAATCACTTAGCTGTGTCCCGTGTTGGTCTGTTGTGTTAACCTTGCTGAAAAAAAAAAAAAAGGCTGTCAGGCTGGTCTGGTTTAGGGTTTTGAGCACTTGTGAGATGATCCGACTTTTAAACCAAATAAGACAATTACACACTTTTGTTTTCAAGCAGAGAATAGTGTTAATAAGGCCATTTTATTACTTTATTGCGTATATTCAAGTGCCATATTTGATAAGTAAGCATGATATACTTACATTTTCCCTATTCAAACATGTCAAAATTATACAGAGTGACTACAGCTCATTATATGGGAAAGCCGGACACAAGACAAGTTATTAAAGGTGCGCACCTAAAAACTTTTGTATGGTTTATTGTAAGCACATACTGAATGATTAAATGCTAAGGTTCTAACTGCTACATGTGGAACGCTTCAAGGATGTTTTTTAAAGGATGCCACACAGGCCTCTGAGGAATGTTGTGATAAGGGCCAGAGCAGCTGGTGCGGTCTCATCTATATCAAAGAGCAAACACAGGCTGACTAAAACGTTCTCGGACTGTTTCAAATGGTTTGGCCTACATTACAAGTAAATCAAATATTTATATTTTACATTTTTTAAATATATGAACAGGTTAGTAAGTGTGCTGAAAATAAATCCTCAATGTACAGTGTACAATATAATACATGGCAAAAATTTGTTTTATGTTTTATAGTATTTTTATTTCTGTATTTAATATTTTTTATGTCTACTTTTAATACCAAGCATTTTCTTGTCATATACAGTAAACGTGGCACTAGCATTCTGTTCTATTCAGATGTGTCACATGAAGATGATGATTTATGTGAGTCGCAGCTTTATATCTCTATTTGTGCCCAGCTCAGCCTGTAAAGCAGGCAACGGTGAAGTGGAGAAGAAGGACAGCTTGTCTGCCAGTGGGCAGGCAGCTCCGGAATGTGACCGTCACATTTACAAGAGTGTCCTGGAGGGCGGCGACATCCCACTGCAGGGCCTGAGAGCGCTTAACAAGCGTCACCCCAGCACTTCTTCTAAAGGTAGGCTTCAAGGTTATTTTGTGTACGTTTATTGAGATTCAAAGGTTATTCAGGTTTGTAATTATTTTAATTTAAGGATTTATAATCAGAATCACACCACGTTATTGTAAAGCCGATCTATTTGTAGCCACTTTTCATTAGCATTTTCCACATTCCTGCCTTCACAATACCACACAAATAACAGTTCATTTGTCTTTCAGTGTATTCTTAAAGCTGGCCATTTTTCACAGTTGAAACATAACAGATGTCCAGTTTGACCTTTAGTCATTCTCTCCACACCGGTCTGTTAGACAGATTGAGCTCATGAGATCCCGGCTCAGTTGGGTGTCCAACGACTTTAGAAGTGGGCCATATTGTGGAGCGCGAGGAAAGGGGGTGGACTTAGAGATTAATAGGTGGATCTGATGATTGACACTCGCCCTGGAGAGGAGATCGACTTGCAGCATGTTCAGGGGTGGTCTAGTACGAGGGGTCAGCTGTCAGAGTGAGGTCATGAATGGAATGCTAGCACATTTGACCCGAGGAAGGGCTGCTTGGGTCGGCAGGGGGGCGGAAAGGTAGAAGATGATGACTGTATCCGTTAATAGTTAACATGACCCAGATGTTTAGACAGGGGCTAAGATCTTTTTTTAACTCGTTTCTGTCTGCCTTGAATTTTTAAGACAACATGTTTTGAATACAGAACATACAATGCTGTCGTATATCTTGTCGATGAGTCAAGTGTGACACTTTGTAAAAAAGTATATAGAGTATAAAGAAATTATTAAAGACAAAAAATTAATTACCCATTGAAACTATTAAGCTGTGGTCAGTTGTGAAGTTTGAATCTGGCTTGTAACATTTCCCTGTTCCCTCCTGCTTTTAAGATTAGATTAGATTAGATTCAACTTTATTGTCACTGCACATGTAGGTACAAGGCAACGAAAAAAGTATATAGAGTATAAAGTAATCATTACTATCAATTCTTCTCTGTTCCTGCTGGATTTTTGGCAATGTGCAGTAAATATATATTAAAATTCTGCCTGTGATTCCTGTGGATAGCAGTTTGTAACTACACAGCACACTTGAGGTTTCTTTTGGTGAGAAATCCCAAGACTTGTGGAGCACTCTTGTAGCGTTTACATGAGTTTTTGACCACATTAGGAGTAAGTGCCTGTCTTGGAGCGGTTTGGGGGATCCTGTGATATGTCAAAGAGAAAATCATATTGGCACATTTGGACAAACCTTGACAAAAGGAAATAAATTATGCATTTGATTGGACTGAATAACTTAATGGAAGTCAGAACAGGAATAGAGTAATGCTTGATACATTTTAGATGGTATTTCAATTCATTGGCAATTGTAAGCTAACAGAAATAGTAAACTTCATCATGCAGTAACCTGTCATGATACATACTTCATGGTTTTAGAGTTTAGAAAAATCACGGATGAATCAAATTTTGACAGTAATGCTTTTATCTATCAAGATGTCCTACCATATGGTAGGTTAGGTGTTAGTATTTGTTTCAGTGTTGCATGGACAGTCAGCCCTGTTATTGACATGACTGTTGAAATCTTTAGAATCAGCTATGGGACAGGGTTTGCAATTTACCGGTTTGGGGAAAAAATCATGGCCATGTACTATCCCCAGGCTTTACATAATTATATTCAGAGTAGAACCTCCTTGAATGCTCTAGACTGGTTGTACTGACAAAATATTGTTTATTTGTTTATTTAGAAATTAATGTGGCATTTCTTTCATTATTTGCCAGTTGTGTGATACTATTGTGTCTTTGCTTATTGCCAGTTGAATCTAATTCACTGTTTGTTCTGTTACCCTGCATGCCTGCCAGTGGATTATAAAAGTGGGAATGGCTGTATGATTTCATCCTGCTCTTCTGTAAATACCCACTCAGTTCATGCCACTAATTCACTAGCTTTTCAGTATAAGGCTAAAAAGTCCTTGTCCGCTGCCAAAGCCTGCATCCCTCAAATCCTTCCCTCTAAGTTTAAGCCCAAGCTATCGCCCTCTACTGATGAGAGCCTGGAAAGACGAACCGAGTCGACACAACAGCGGCCTAAGGCACACAGCTGTGAAGATCTGCATCAGGAGGCTTGTGGTTCATGCAATGGAGATACGACAGATGCCGATCACAGGTTAAATTCAGCTTGCAAGGGCAAATGGTTCACCAGAGAGTAGGAACCTGCATAAAAATGGACCTGTTGTGGGATTTGTGAGGAGCACAGCTGAGTTCTCCACCCTCTATAGGAACATGCACAACATTCAGAGGCCGAGCTCCCTGGGCTCCAGCCCCCAAGGTAGTGTCCGTTGCCTGGCTTCCTTTTTTGAGAAGCCGGGGGACGACATTACCCTGGAGAGGACTGAGATCATCCCCCGGGATGCTGTCACGTTTCGGGTGATGGAGTTTGAGCGTATCATTCAGTGTTCGAACTCTGTGCCCACTCGTTCTGCCTCGATGCCCATACTCCCTAGTAACCCAAGTCCTTCCCACAGCCCTGGACCGACCTGCTACCTCCAGTCTGCTCTATCAGCTGAGACTCTACTCTTGCCAGGGCCTGCAAACACTGGGGACTGTCCAGCCATGAATACAGAGTCCCAGACCCCCAAAGAGGAAGCTTCTGTATTGTATGAGTGCCCAAACACCTCAAGAACTGACTTCCCTTTGGATCTCAATGAGGGCAAATCAGAAGAGAAAAACGGTTGCATTCATGCCAAAGAGACGCGCTCCGGCAGTACCTCAAAACCCACAGGTCACCATCAACCACGAACACTTCCCCTTCCACACCAAACAAAGCAAGTGTAAAGGCACCTGCCCGGCTTCTTACACACGTTTCACTACAATTCTCAAGCACGAGCGCCAACAGGCCAACACCCAGCAGCTGGAGAAGAAGTGCACCCCCCCTAGGAACTTGCTTCTGATGGGACCAGCCCCTTTCTCTTTAAGGAGGTCCCTACACAGTCAACACGCCAAAAAGACTTGTGTACTCTCTGCCATGAAGCCCATGACCGGAGATCTCATCTCACCCAAGCTGAAGCCTTCGATTCCCCTGCGCCTTTCCTCTTTGGAGGTGCTGGAGAGGCTCAGTAATGGAGAGAGCTCTCCCTGTGAGGGGTGCAACTCGGATGACCTCATGGATGTGGAGGGCTCAGAAGCCAGTAAAGATCACTCTGAAGGTGGCTATAATGAGAGTGTCATGAGTGTCAGATTGTCCACACTCATGTTCAGGCATGACTATGTCTGTGATCACTCATCTTCCTCCAGGCTTTCTTTGTCCCGTCTGCTCCTCTGTCATCACCGAGTGACTTTACTTTTTCCATTTCTGCTGTGTGCCGATTTTGTGTGGTTTGTAACCAGATTGCCGTTATATCCATTTCTGTTGTGTTGTGTAAAAGTGTGTCATGTCATTTCAAAAAAAAAAGTTTTAGTTTTTTAAAACTAAACTTGAGTCTGTTTTTACTCTGTTTCAACATCTGGACCATTTATTTTTATTTATTTTTTTAATTACATGTTTGTGTCTTAAGTTTTGATTGTCAAAACTGCATTATACATATTACACTATTCATTTTTGAAAAGAATGTCTGAATGTTGTGTATTTTTACCATCTTTTTTTTTTTCTTGATGCATGCATCCTTTTATTTTGACAGACCATGGCTTATGCTTATCCTGCAGATTTCAAAATATGTAGATGAATAAACTATTGCAATTTTAAACTGTAAGATGTGTAAGCCATTGAATGTTCATGCAATTTAGATATGTATTTTATTGACCTTTTTCTTGTGTTCTCTCCAGAGTGTCTGTATCATCCCCATTGACTCTTTCAAAGCTCTGTATAAATGAACATTTTAAAGATATGAAGTGTTGTGTAATGCTTAAAACCAGGACTGATTCAAATTATGGCACTTACTCTTTCTTTGTGTAATTTTGTTTACATGGTGACACAAAGTGATTCCTGTGGTTTTTCAAACAGAATCTGATTCCTCCCATCCATTAAGCCAAGGAGATCATGGAGAAAACTCAGACGAGGCAGTCAAGAAACGCTATGGAGATAAAGAGGTGCAATTTGGTCTCGACAATATCTGCCCACCACAAACAAATCATTTTCTTAATCAGTATCTTTGTTGGTTTCCATGAACAACGTGTAAACATCCTTAAAATAAGATTATTTTGTTTAATATTTAGAATTCTCTGCCCAATTTTGCCCACTGACAAAATTAATATATATATATATATATATATTATTATTATTTTTTTTTTATTTTTTTTTTTAACACAGTTTTTATATTTTTAGGGGTGTGTTATGGGTGATATTTTTACCTGGAAAATATTATAAAAATTAATTATAATAATTTTAGTTTTAAAGCTTTTATCTGTTTTGTCAGTGTTTAGGAATACATACTTCTGTATAAATATTGATAATGATGGATTTAAAGGATGCTTTATAGAGACCTGTTTTGCTGTTATATTATGTGGTAAATCTGTAATAGGCAAAAAGCCCTCTAAATGTGAATTAAATGACTGTTTCTGTTTAAAGAAAATTCTGGAAGAGCAGAGACGGTTAAGGCGAGAGCAGGAAGAGGCAGACACAGCTGCTCGGAGACATGCTGGGCTGGTTGTGACTCACCAACAGTTCATAACTAATGACCGCTTTGGCGACCTGCTGGTTATTAATGAGAAAGAGAAGAGAAAAACCATAGAGGTGACATATCTTCTATTTGATCCTATAAAGGATCTTGTTTGATGCTTCCTGTCTTTATATGTCACAAAGAGAGTTGCTGTGATTGAATCGATGTAGTAATGTGATATAATGCTAACGGTCTCTTATTGTCTATAGAGGATTCCTGCTCTGGCACAATTTGACTTCAGAGCAGAAAGTTTAAAGTACGTGTCTTACTATTCAGATCTATGGATGTTAATAAGATCATGAAGTGTTTGTTAATAACAGCATGTCAAATTTAGAATACTACATCAAAAATCACACCACGTTTTGCTTCACCTTTATTAGGGAACTACCATTTCAAAAGGGAGATGTTGTATACATCTACCGGCAGGTCGATCAGAACTGGTTTGAGGGAGAGCATCATGGGAGAGTTGGGATTTTTCCACGCAGCTACGTTGAGGTACATTTTCTTTATCCTTTAGTCTTATGTTTTTTTTATTTTATACAGTTTTCAAGTGTGCCATAACCTCTCTTTTGTTATGCTGTTTCTCCAGCTCTTGCCCCCTACAGAAAAGGCTCAGCCCAAAAAGAGCTCTCCTGTCCAGGTGTTGGAATATGGAGAGGCTATTGCTCGATTCAATTTCACTGGTGACACTGCTGTTGAAATGTCTTTCAGAAAGGTATTGTTTCAGCAATTTAATGAAGCTTACGCTTTAGTCTAAGGGCCGGCAACCTTAGCAAGAAGATCTAGAGAGATTAGTATTATATGTATATTTTATTTAGTTGTTTTGTTTAGAAAACTACCTTGTGGAGTAATCCTTCAATGTCATGCATTCTGTTATTATTTACTTATGAGCTGAATGTGAAGCCATAGATAATTGATTTTTTTTTTTTTCAAAAACGTATTGTTTTTTATACTGAAAATTAAGCCAGACATTCACAACAGATTTGTCACCAGCCAGCTGAATAAAATGCGCTGTACAGAGACTGCAGTCAATATAAGCAATTCAACAACAAGATAATAATATTTGAATGTTGAGTCACACATCTAGACATACAGTATGCATGTCTACAGCAGACTTTATTACAGGTAAATTAGTAATGTCAGAAAATGACTACTGAAATGCCAAAGAGCACACTGCACTCACACCATTTCAAGTGTGTGTGTGTGTGTGTGTGTGTGTGTGTGTGTTAATTGATGATGGTTTATATACATATACTCTTACCTTTCAGAAGTTTGGGGTCGGTAAGATTTTAAAAAAATGTTTCTGAAAGAAAAATGTCTTATTGTTTAAACAGTTGTGCTGATTAATATTTTTGTGAGGAAACTGTGATACATTATTTTCCCAATTTTTTGATA
Source organism: Carassius auratus (assembly GCF_003368295.1). Classification (NCBI taxonomy): domain Eukaryota; kingdom Metazoa; phylum Chordata; class Actinopteri; order Cypriniformes; family Cyprinidae; genus Carassius; species Carassius auratus. Next base: position 4,317,923 of record NC_039255.1, read on the forward strand.
AATAGAAAGTTCAAACGAACAGCATTTATTTGAAATATAAATCTTCTGTGAAACTATGCATGTCTTAACTGTCAATTTTGATCAAGTTTATGCATAAATAAATAAATATGTGTGTGTTGCCTATGTGATCTCCTCAGGAACTAATTCAAAATCTTTTGTCTGCCTGTAGGGGGAGCGTATCACACTGATTCGCAGAGTAGATGAGAACTGGTATGAAGGCAAAGTTTCTGGCACTAACCGGCAGGGTATCTTCCCTGTCACCTACATAGAGGTGCACAAGAGACCCCGAGTGAAACATGGAGTAGACTACCCCGATCCCCCCCTCAGCCAGTCACCCCATCGGAGCAATAATGCCTCTCCACAGGTAAAGACCTGACAAAATCCTTGGCCCTTCATTTTTCTTTAAACTCGTGTGAATTGTTTTCATTTCCCATTCGTTTTTTTATTTATTATCTCATACAGTTGTTCTCACTGTTTCACCTCTCCATTTCCTCCTTCCTCTTTATTGTTTCCTCTTATTTCTCCTGACACCCGGCCTTGCCCTCCTAAAAGCCTATTCGTAATCGGCTCACCACCTCCCCTCTTCCTCTCCCGCGGTCTCCCCGCCGCTCCATCTCTCCTGAAGTCCACGCCATCTCCAATGAGTGGGATTTCTCTCACTGTGGGTGGAGTCAGCAGCAGCCCCCCCACCGCACCCACTCCACCCCTCCCACCTCTGCCTAGCACTTCATACCGCTTGGGCGAATATCTGTCCCCTTCCATGTCAGCCAGTCCCGTGCCTCCCATCGATGGCAGCCCCTACTGCATCTCCCCCATGGCTTCTCCCTCCACATCCCCTTTACCCCCACCCTATCTGCCCCGCCCCTACTCGGCCACCCCGTTCCTCACCTTCACTCCGCCTCAAGGCGAGGACTTCCTTCTTTCTCCACCCTCTCCCCGCCTGTCCCGCAGCCTGAGTCCCTGTGGGGGTGCAGGGCTTGAGGGTTGGCTTACTGGGGGCAACAGGCTGGATCAGGAATTTCAGGAAAGGGATGGGGCTGAAATAGACAGGGCTGGCAGCCTCCGCTATGCTCCTTACAGCAGGAACAATAGCCCAGCAGAGGTATCTTCTGCATGGTGTGGTGTGTTTGTTAAAGTTGTCCATTATACGGTGCCTGAGCTCATGGGAGGTCACTTTTCCATTGGCACAAGTTGTAGATCTAACTTGTTGAAACAGGAAATTATATCTGACCCATCTGGTTATGCTAGTGAGGTTCAATCACACTTCTAAGGCTTCCACGCCACGAAAAAACACAGACGAAAAGGGACTATTGCATGAACCTCTAACATAATTAGCATGAAGCTCGGATGTTGATATTTTTTTGTTTGTTGCCTATTATGAAATCATGCATGTCTATTTCATTACTTATTTGGAGGCCTTTTTAAGCAAATACTGATATATGTGATGAATTGTGATTTGATTTGATTAAGCATATAATGTAGTTAATCAGACAAAAAAATATTGATCGACAGCCCTGATTTATATTAATAATAGTTGGTTAATTTTGTGGAATTGTTTGAAGAATTCTTGAATTTTGTATCTGTGTTCAAAAGACAAATACTCTGCGGTACAGTTTGTGGGCATGACGATTTTTTTTAATAAACATATACTTTTATTA